>NC_040034.1:18020072-18247572 GCF_000972845.2 Larimichthys crocea | reverse complement strand
AGTGGCGTAAAGCTGAGATCTGTGTACAAAGCATGCCTCACACTTTTATGATTATGAGAAACGTGTGAGCAGGTTAACACCGCGGATGTGTTGTGTTTCAGGAGGGCCCTCAGAGGAAGAAGAGGAAATCGGAGGCGGTGCAGGTGGAGGAGAAGGCAGATTTGTTGGCGATGGGCACGGCGGCGGGCACCGTGCTCATCTACAGTACAGCGAAGGGAGCGCTGCACTGTACCCTGGTGAGTCTGAGGTTTATGCCACACTGTGGACGTCTTTGGCTTGAGTACAGCGTCCTGCAAAAGTAATACAGCGTTAAAATACTTTAAAATAATTGGCATGCTTTTGTCACCGTGGAAAAAATGTGTTTGGTGCTGCTAACTGCGACTTACTGTCTCTTTGTCAGGATGGAGGCCACAGTGCAGGAGTAAATTGTGTCCAGTGGCACCCTGAAGACAGTTTACTGTACAGCGGCTCAGATGATACGAACATTGTAGAGTGGGACCTGCAGACAGGAAAGACGCGGAGGTCAGTATCTAGTTTGTTTGTAGAGGTATAATGTTCTTAAAAACTGTCTTATATAGCACCTTTCATACAAACGTGCAGCCAAAAGTGCTTCACGTGGCACGATTAGAAGGGCACAGACAAAAAAAAACAGGATCAGTAATAAATTGAGCTTTGCAAAACAAAAACAAATGTGAAGTTACTGGATAAATAATACGGGAAATAATGTAGGAGTGCCTCCTGATTTGGGAACAAGTTTTGTGTCCAGCACCAACTAAACCAAAACACATTAGTGAAGACGAGCGCCACTGTTTATGTTCAAAATCTAAATGGCGTGCTGATTTATTAAGAGGAGCAACACATCGCATCAAGTGGAAGCTGCAGTACAGAGGCAGATAAAATGTGGAAAATAAATTGGTGTCTTGGGTTTATCACACTGAAATTGTAAATATATTTTCTGTTCCATTTGTTCCAGACTGTGATGATGTGTTATCTGCCGCTGGCGAGAGAACATTGTTCTCAGGAACACGCATCATTTTATGCCTGCAGTGCATTTTATTGTAATTTTCACTCGAGCGGTCTCTCTCCTCTGGTCTCAAACCACCGTTACAGAGTGTGCGTTTTCGATCATAAACTTAACTTTTACAAGTACAGATGGGGGCTTGACAAAAGATACCAGACAACAGCTCAGTTTAATTTTAGCGGTTATTAGAAATGGGCAGATGAAGCTTTCAGGCTTTATTTCTGTTTGTGCCGAAAAGATTTGGGGCTTCAGTATGTGTGCAATAAAAGGTCCAAGAAGCCCGTGTGTTATTAAAGCCTGTGACCTTTTTGTTCTGAAGTGCTGCATTAAGTGTAGATGTGATACGTTCCATAAAGCCTAGATGTCTTTTTTATCTTTCTGATATGAAATATTAATGCACCATGTCTTCTTTTTTTTCTAACTTTGTGGTTTATTTAACATTGCATTTTGATGTGCCTTGAGAACAGTTCAGAGTATTACATTTATTACATTATTACTCTAGTGTACATCACCATTTCTATTATTTCTCCACTCTTCTCATCCTACGAATATGAATGCCACGTAGTTAACCTGCTGAAGTTTTAACACTGTCATTCTGAATGAAACACTTCCAGAAGCAGTTTAGGACATTTGAAACAAGCTTCAGCATCATCCACTCATCTCCAGCTGTGATGGCATCAGTTAGCGACAGGTGCCATCATAACGTTTTCTTCATTGCCCTTTGTTAACCTTAAACTACCATCATTTTTATGTGGACTGTTTCCCTCACTTCCAATTTGGCTGTGAATGTTTACCCACAATGTTGAAACACACTCCTTTTAAATGTCCAGTGTATAACATTTAGGAGGATCTATTGGCAGAAGTGGAATCTAATATTAAAGCCACACTCAATCCTAACCTAATCTGTGTATGTTATATGGTGAGAGGAATGTTGGTCTGGAGACAGGATTTGGGAGACGATAACAGAAGTCCAGTTTTCAGTCAACAGCGTCCTTTTTTTTTTTTTCCTTTACTCAGAAAAAGTGTAATAACAGTAATAATTCTAATAATAAAATTGAATTTGGGTGAGCACAGAAAACTCTCCCTATATCCCCTCGCTGAAACACTCTGTAGAGTGTCAATCCTTGATTGCTTGCTGTTTTCTATTCAAACAAGACAATAATTGATCAAAGATGAGCAGAGTGTCGGTAAGGAAAACTTTTTGGTGCGGAAGGAATATTTCTGTGAGGAGCAGAGGGTGAAACAGGCTGTCTGAGATATTTTTCATTAAGCCTGCTCTGCGAAGTAGAGTGCCCACGTGATTTGAGTTGAATTATTCTTTCACCCAGGGATATTTGATAAAACAAAAAATATAATCAGCTTTTCGGTGCGCCATCTGTGTTTGTTTGTTGTCAATTGCGGTAAACTTTCAGCTCCTTGTGTTTGTAGTTAGCTCATATAAACCTGGTTTATGTTGTAAGAACTCTGCCTACAACCTGCGAACAGCACGAGGCGCTCTCTTTACTGGCTCCGCTTTCCTCATGAAGACAGTTTGAAAGAGCCTAATGTCTCTAAGTAAGCAGCTGTAGCACATAAGTCAGTACCTGACACTTTGCTCACAGGCACTGAAATATACCAACAAGCCCCATCATTGAAGGTTCTACCATCATGCATTTAGTATCTCTGTATTTCATCGTAAACACCCTTTTCCCCCAGTGACTGATTTAGTATCGGCTCAGTCGGCGGTACAATCATGAGCGGTAATGTCTCCATGAATCCTCACTTGATGCTCACTGAAGCCCATTTGTGGCCCACGAAACCATTTGGAGAGTGTTTTGTGTTTTTCCTACCGCTATCAGGTAGAGTGCAGGAGTAAATGGCACGCAGTTGAATGTAGCTGTAAAGTTTCAGGCCCACTTAAACATAAGAAAGAAAAATGCTGCGGCGGTAAACATAATAGATGAACTGTTACCCTATCTGTGCTCATCACATGGAGGCTAGAATCTCATCTAAAAAACAGCTAGAAGATAAACCTTCACCGCTATGCACCAACAGCTGTCATTGTCTTTGTTTTTTTTGGATACAGTAAGTGGAAGGCGGACCGTGCATCAGTGACCAGTCTGTGTGTGAGCCCTGATGGCAAACTGCTGCTTTCAGCTGGGCAGATCATCAAGATGTGGGACTTGGAAACCAAGGAGGTTTACAGGGTGAGCGTCTTGTTTGAAGATTTATATTCATGTCTATTTTAGTAGACCGGTGTCAAGTATTGTTGCTTTTCATGCAAACACGTTGAAGCCACACCATCGAGTTGAAAAGAAGCAACGAATTGACCCGACCGCTCTGCTCTTTGTCGTCCCCGCAGAAGTTCACAGGGCACTCCACGGCCGTGACGACCCTGTGCTTTGCCACCACGAGACCTCCAGACAGCAACGGCCTCTATTTCCTGTCCGGCGCTGCACACGATCGACTGCTCAGTGTTTGGTGAGTGCGCGCGTAACAGTCAGAGCTCATGCCTGGCTGTTAGCGAGGCTCTGTAGTTGACATCATTTAAAACTGGAACTGACACGACGCCGTCTCCCTGTAGGCAAGTACGAGAGGACAGAAAGGACAAGAATTCAGTGGTGTCCTTCACGCTGACGGACGAGCCACAACACGTCGACCTCGTCACGTCCAACAGCAAGGAAGAGGTCAGAAGAGAGAAGTGTCTCGGTGTATGCCGGCACTATAATGATTTATTTTGGACTTAACTGTTCATAATGACCACTGTCTGTCCTTGCATTGAACGCATTGTTGAACCCAATTTGAGTTATTGAAATAGCTAAACGAGTGTTGGACACTGTGGATATGCGTCCATGTTTATTTGGGAACACCAGAGGATTTAAGCACGCTTTAACGCGGTGTAATTATGTTTGGAGCTCCACAGATACTTCCTATTTACACTACTCATTTACAATATGCAAATGTTTGTGTGTGATGCTTTGTCTTACACAGGCGGTGAGGCTGGCAGTGGTGTGTAAGGACGGACAGCTGCATCTCTTTGAGCACTTTTTAAATGGGTAAGGCCGTAAAACACGGTACACTGTACTAGACAACATATGGCAGTGTAAAGTAGCTGTATGAAACATTCGAGCACTTAAAGGAAAATCAATTCCTTGTCTTGTTTTAAGAGACGGTTTTAATTTGTTCTCTCTGAGCGTACGTTTTGAGTCGCACAAAGCCAGCCAGCAGCATCACAACTGAAAGGCTTGGTTACTCATCTGTGGCGGCTCAATTCTGAATTGCTCTGTTAAAACAGGTGGTGTTTTAGATGCAGAGCACCTCCCTGGATGCTGAAAGTCATTTTCATCTTTGGCTCATATTTGGTGTTTACGCCCCCTAATGGTTATAATGGGACATTGCATAGCCAACAGATACAGAAGAAGGAATATTCACCTCTTCTCTGCAGAGATTCTCCATGTTCTAAACACATTATGTTGCTGATAATAATAATAAAAAAAAGAAAAACATTTTATCCAATGTTGCCGCTCTCATGGCCCGTCCAAACATCTGTGTGCCCACAGGCCCTGTAAGAAGCCCATGTCACCCTCGTGTACAGTGCAGATGTCGGACACAAAGGATTCCCCAGTGCCGATCCCACTGCTGGCTGCTGCCCTCAGAGCTGACACACGGACTGTGCAGCTGGCCTACGGCAACCACCTACAGCCTGTCATGGAGAAAGTGGTCAGTACACATGAAGAGGTGTTTCTCTTTGGGTTAGAGCACAATGGAGATCTGCTTGGACAGCCGTGTTTTGTTTAGCTGATATAATAAAGCAGCTTCTTCATATCATAGACAAGTTAACGTCATGTAAGTTAGATCAGCGACGGAACAAAAACAATCATCTGAAATGTTTTCAAAAAAACAAACACATGATCGTGACTCATGTTATTGGATAACCTTTTTTCCTGTACAAAGATATTACATTTGAACCAAAATGGAGTTTTAATAAGAAGCAAGTAATATCCATCGAGAAATTAATGTGTTTGAGTGACTGCACAGCTACCAAATGAGTCACTAGGGAAATGGTCATAATTAAATCCAGTAATATTAAATTCGTGACAGTATAATACATCCTGCTTGTTTAGTCGTGACTGTTCAGTTTTTTTCTTCCTAATTCACCAGTGTCTTTATTGGTGAATTGTTGAATTTGAAGATCACCAGCTGGCCGCTATGGAGAAATAAAGTTTATTGTCAGTCGTGTGTTAATCAAAGTCTTGGTTTGTCTGCTGCTTTCATGCCTCATCTGTACAGGAGATCAACACAGCAGAGCGACATGTCTGTTTGACCCGGGATGTTCAGACCAGCTTGTCCCTTTCCATAGAAACCGCTGTTTCCAAGGTAACAATCGAGTCTTTCTTTCTTTTAATCTTCCTGAAAAACACCCAAGTATTCTTGACGTTTTCTTATTTGCCAATCCGTGACACTGTAATTGTGACTGAAGATGAAAACCTGTGATTTGTTTTTCGTTCCAGGTGAAGACCCCAATCGTCAATGCCAAGAGCAAAGTGTTGGTCCCAGGGCTTCCTGGTCACCAAGCCCCAATCAAGGGGATCTCACAGGGGTCAGAGAAGAGGAAAAAAGACACAGACACCAAAGAGGTGGGTCCAGTGTCGATGATCTACCAAAGTGGTACTCTACATCTTCCCCTGTCCCATTCTCATGGCTTTTTGGCTCAGACTCCAAACAACTTGTGAACAGCCATGGGCCAATTCCTGTTTACCTGAACGTCTTTTCTCTTGTAGGTGTCGATAGCAGAGCGACTAGGAGAAATCGATCTGTCTTCAGTCTCCGCTGAGAAGGGGGCACCTAAAGGAACAGCGTCTTTACAGACAGACAATTTTGCAGTGCTGCTGGTGCAGGGCCTGGAGAGCAGAGACGCCAACATCCTAAATGTAAGTGTTCTTTGGTTGGCTCTGAAATTAAACTGAGTTTAGTTGTTGCATCCACTTGTTCATAACAAGATGCTCCTCTACATAAGTCCTCTGTAGATCCCTTACTCTGGAAATTAGACATACAACCAAACATAGACTTAAAGTTACCATAAACAGCAGGTGAAATAAACAATGAGAATATACATTGATGTCTTTTTTTACCCCTTTTTCTCTCTCCAGAAAGTTTTTCAGACTCGCAAAGACATGGTGATAAAGAAGACAGTCGCTCGGTTACCCCTCCCTGCTGTTTTACCTTTGGTGCAAGAGGTGAGTTTTCTGTGTGACGTACAAACCCCTCCGTGTTCCTGAGACGCGCCAAGAAATTCAACCTTCGCTGAGCTGCATTAACCTCCTCTCTTCTTTCACCGCATCAGGTTTTCTGAGTAAAGCTGTGTTAACTCTGAGTGATCTTTAATCATTTTCTCTTTTCCCGTAGCTCACAAACCGACTCCAAGGGCACCCTTTTACGTAAGTATTAGCCTGGCAGATCAACCCTTAGTATTTGATTGGCTTTATTTCACTGTTGGTACACATTACACAGTGTTTGCATGTCTTCTCTTCCACAGGGCAGTTTTAATGGTACGGTGGCTGAAGGCTGTACTCATGCACCACACATCATACCTGGCATCGGTAAGCGCACTTCATAACTCAACGTAACCTTTTTGTTTGTTTTTTGCGGATATGAAGCCGCCAGAGTCCAGTTTGTTGATGCACATTTGACTTTGTGTGTTTTCTGTGCAGGATCAAACTTTAAGTCCAACCAGTGCAAACACAGAATCCGTTTCATTTCATTTATTAATGTTTTTCATGTGGTTGCCTCTAACCGTCTGTCAGTTTGTGACACTGTCACCAAAATAGCAGCTGAAGATCTATTTACTGTGCATGTTGGTGCTCAGAACAGAAGGAAACGTATTGATTCTTGCAGGCAGCCTGTGACCTTTTCACCATTGCACCATCAACCGGCTAACATTTTGATTTTCCCCTGACCCCTAACGTCACACAGACAGAAGTTTTCCTTTTAACAAGAGAACGCTTTAAAAACTGTACACGAGAGGTCACACAAAGGTAAACTGTACGAATGGGGGAGATGAGATCTTTAGTGGTCTGCCCATCATCGAGTGCGGTCGTTTTTTTTTTTTTTGTGTGTTGAATTGTTTTGTTCACCTCCAGTTGATCCATCTGTGTGTTCAACAGCTTCCAGACTTGGTTACCCAGTTGGGCGTGCTGTATCACATGATTGAGAGCAGAGTGAAGATATTCCACAAACTAACAAAGCTGCACGGGAAGCTGTATCTGCTAATGACACAAGTAAGTACAAGAAAGAGCACAGCCTCTTTGCTTTTTAGTACTCGTTAAATGAATGAGCTCCACAATTCAATCTGTTGGTCATTTTCTCAAGCAATCGGTTGTTTCGTCCATAAAATGTTGATCACTGCTTCCCAAAGTCCCAGGCAATGCCTTCAAAAAGTCTTGTTTTGTCCACAACCCAAACAGGTGTTTAGTTTACTGTCATAAAGACATTTTAAAAGCTGGAATCAGAGCAGCAGATGTCTGCGAGGATGGATCAACAAGGGATTAGCAAGAAGGATGAGCGGAATGTATTAACCTTTATCACGGTTAATGCATTTCCCCTCTACAGTTGTGTTGAGTATACATTCATTGTTATGGTACAGAACATCTTGCTGTATTTTTTTTTTTCGTACAAGTTTAGATTTATAGTTTTCCAACCGAGTCCTGAGGCACAAGAGTCCCACAAGGACGATTATCTGTTCCAAAAATGCAGAGCTGGTACTTGTGACCTTGTGGAGGAAGTTTTTTCCACATTGTCTTCAATGTGATCTGTTTATTAAAATGTACACAGATTCTTCCTCATAGGTTCTGTGGTTAGAATAAACCGTGTCTGCAGCTTTTACATTATCAGTTCCTAACGTGTAAATTTGCTTCTGACCGTTTTTATGGAACGTCATCAGCAGGCTATCCGCTTATGACCAGACAGACTTCCTCGTAGGTTCATATTGACTGCGTACTGGATGTCATCCATGCATGAATGTGACACATCATTCTGCCTACAAATCTTGAAAATCACCATCTGTACAAATGAATTCACCGTTGGGGGGGGACATCTCAGACGGAGGTGTGACTTCACGAGAGCTTTATTCATGCCTCTTTACCGAATAATGCGCATCAGAGTTTCTGCTCTTAGACTTAATCCACTTAAGGTGTCATGAAAACACACAGCTCCTAATTCGATCGGGTGTGCAACAGCATGACTGAAGAGAACCTGTGTGCTTTGAGGAAAGTGTCACATACACATTGTTATCTTTCTGCCAAGCATTGAAACAGGTGCAACATGACTGTGTGAGATTTCAAAGTCATTGTCTTTTTTTTTTTATGTGATGATGCATTGAAGAACATGTGACTTGTGGATGATACTGAGCTTCCCTTTTACCACTAGGTGGCGACAAATGACAGCACGAACACAGTTACAGATGTTGACCACACGGCCAAGCTGGTGTATGAGGAGGGTAAGTGTTTGCTCCTGCAATGTCACTGTGTATGTTCACTCCTACCAATGTTCTTTTTTTCCCCGTGCCATTTGTGTTCTTTAAAACTAGTGGCGTCATCATTTCTTGGGCCCTTCAAATCTTGTACAGTCAGGACGTTGATCTATCAGTCCTGGTGATGACTGAGCGTGGTGAGTGGCAGCTGACGGAATAAAATGATCTTATGTCGATCTCCAGTTCGTCGGTTGTTCACTTAAGATGCGTGATTGACTGAAGTGACTGTCAAAACAGGTCACACGTGAAGGTCAGGGCTTCAGACTGAGGTTCTCGTCGTCTTGTGCGCTCACCTTAAATCACCTGGGACGCTTCATGAAGATTGCACTGAATCGGTTAAAATTTATGAAGGCAGTGTTGCCACTCTTGGCGATGCACCGCACGCAAACATGACTCCTGTTGCCTGGCAACCTGACCGGCAGCGTTCAGATCCTCCCTTTTGAGCAGAACAACAAGGCCCCGCTCTGTTCGCTCATTTCTCATTACCGTACTGTATGAGACGCTTTATTGAACCACACAGAAAATTGGCTTTCGTGAAATAATTAAGCCGCGCTTTGAGTTTCAATATCCGTCAGTGGTCCAGGATGTGAAGGTTCATTTAAAAAAAAAAAAAAAGTTTATAATGGGAGCTGATGAGCAGGAGGTTGTTACAGTGCGACGTGGATGCCGCCATACACTGGGACCAAAATGAGACTGTGACAGGAAGTTGTGTCAGGCGAGGAAGTGGATCAGATTGTGCGATTAATTGATCTTTCAGTTGCAAACAGTTGCGCTCTCTAATTGTCCTAGTTGTTGGCTGTGTGGGTCGCATGAATAATGCGCTAATTAAGCATTCTTGTAGCATGAGCTGCTGTAATTAGAGAACCTGCAGAATACAGGATTAGATTTAAGGCCTGTATAAACGTACAGCAGTCAGCCACGGCTGCCTGTCGTCACGAGGTTATGCAGCATGAAAGCGGCTTTATTTTTGGCCCCGACTCCAAATGATTTGACTCATTGCTAATGACTCTGATGTCAACTAACATGTATTGTTGGTTTATAAAATAATGGCCTAATGTCAGCCTGCCTCAGAACTTTAATCACTGCCTCTCTTCTTAAGCCATTTGGATGTTTCCCACTGTCACAAAGTAACTCTTAGTCCTCACCTTTGCCTCGTGTTCCTGCACTGCAGCATATGAGCACATTTAAACGACACAATAGTTGAATATTCAGTAATATGTATCCAAAGACCACCGGCGACTGTGTGTGCACAGCAGATGGTGCCCGGCTGACCTGATGGGGTAGATAGCTTCAGCAAATCATATTGACATTCCCTCCCTCCTGCACCACACAGTCAGTATTGTTGTCATAACCAAATGGCCCCCGCTACGGCATTGAAATGCAAATATCTGCCGCCTCTTGCATGAAATGTATAAACAAGCGAAAGCATGGAGGGCTTTGTCCCTTTTTTTCCTTTTACATGGAGACAGGGCTGTGCCAGCATCGATGTGGTGGAAAGTATTTAGCAATAAGCTGATGGATTTGTTTTCTTTCGTGTGCCCTTTTACAGAATCATCCGATGAAGATGAGGCCTCTGGTGACGAAGGACTTCCTGATAATGACTCAGATGTAAGTTTGGGGAAATTAAATGGACAGTTACTGATCCTACAAGCTCAAGTTCAGAGCTCGCAACAGTCTGAAGAACTAGTGAACCAGTAATGTTCTCGCTGTAACTCTCTTACTTCTCTGCCTTTCTCAGAACTGGGAAGAGGAGGCGATGGAAGACGACAAGGAGGAACAAGCGGACGAGGAGGACGACGATCCTGACAGCAAAACAGATTCCAAAGCTAACGGGGAGGAAGACATGGAGCACGGAAACGAGAGCGAGGAGGAATGAGAGCGAACGAGGAGGAATACCAATCATACATAAAAATGGACCTGAAAGAGTTATATATACTTTCATTTTATTTTCATGCTTTTGATTTTATTATCAGAACAAAGTATGGTTTTACAAAGTCTAGGGACACACAATGAAACGTGGGCAGCTCAGCCCCACTGCCTCACCACAACAGTCCAGCCACCAGGGTAGTGATGTCTTGTCTTTCCCTGTCTGAGGAACAGATGCAACATTTTGGGGAGAAAGGCAAACCAGTCTGAAAATTCAATTAATGGAACTGAGTTCCCCTTTCTGCTGTCAGTTCAGTCTGCATCCCAGTTCTATAACCTGATGAGTTTGCATTGAAAATGACTGAATGATAATGCGGTGCCATTTCAGTTTGCCCGCACTGCAGGCTGCATTCTAAATATTCTGCCACTATGTAATAAATAGTACTAGAGTATGTTGTGTGACCAGGTTACCAGTGGACGAGACGGCAGTCTGTCTGTGCCATCTGGAACACGTCTTATCAGCAGAGCCCCCCTCCCACGTGCAAACACAGTGCAGGTGCGGAGTTGGGATGCACCGGCTGTTTGTTGTACAGAATTCTGCTCAGCCCAGAGGTGGACTGACCAAGCCAAGACCATACATCATGTCCCCACGCAATGTAAATCTGTATGTACAGTGAAGTGTCTGTATGAGCCCTTTCCTCTACAGCTATCCCCCAGAAATCCTTGGGATTAAATGAACTCCTGTAAAGTCTCCCGAATGCTGTTTTTTTTTTTTTTTTTTTTTTTTTTTTTAATTTGTTGCAGCCTTCTTGTTTTAACTCTTTTCATTCTTGTTTGTGCGTTTAGTTTATGGACACACCCTGATGTCTGCTGCCTTAAACCCATAGTCACAGGGGCACAGAGAAAAAGAAAATGTGAACTTTGATCAAATAGGTGAATAAATGGGTTTCCAAAATGGCTCATTGTCTCTGTGGGGAGAAATGTACTGAATAAGAAGCAGACCAACATATTGAAGCTGCACACAAAGCACAGCAATGACCAAAGTCTTTCCCGGCAGTTCATGAGTGCAATCTCAAATCTCAATCATGGTTTTTATTTCATAGTGTGGTGTGGATATGTCTATACAGTACATTTTCTGAAAAAATCAATTGAATAACCACAGAAGATTATCCAATCCTGAAACATTGACATGAAAATTCAATATTGCAATAAATGACTTCTGATTTGAAACAGCACGCGCAATGCCCTAATGTAACAAGATACATATGTATAGAACATCTCTTAATGGGTTATACATCTATAATGTCACATTGCTAAAGCTTGATGTGGCTTACTCTTGGATCACATACTCCCAGAAGATCTTCAGTAACACTACCTATTACTGCATATATGCAGCTCAGAAGAAAAAGACCTCATTTGGGACCAACCGGTCATCATCCTTTTAATCTTTTGATCTTCTAAAACGTGGATCATCGTTGCTCCTTCTGGTCAACACCCACTGAGAATGGCCCTGATCACCCAACTGTCACATCACAGACAGGGTGCCCACTACAGTGGAACTCTCCAATAAAACATGATTTGTGAAGGTTTTTTGGGAAATATTGACAATATATTTTTTCCATACTTTTCTGTATCTTTAATAATCAGTGTTATGACTGAGGGGTGTATATCAGATGTGCTGACATACTCAAGAGCACCTATGAATATTTCTCCCCCACCTCCTGAAAAAAGAAAAAGGAAGAGCTCCTCTGGAAGCCATGGTATAGTTCAAACACAGTCTGAAAACATCCACTCATGCACTACTACTTACTCACTATCTAGGGAGTTCCATGAAGAGGACTTCATAGTGAGAAGGGAGTGATTTTGAAAACAGCCCTGGTGTGTTATCTGGTCTCTAGGGGGGTGTTGTACACAGCAAACTGGGAAAAAAAGGACATCAGACATGGAAAAGTGCAGTGGAACGGACACTCAAGTCAGAATTCTAAGTCTGAAACTTCTAGCTGTCTAGCCTGCTGACATAAAGCCACCTGATGTCACACAATAAACGTGTGTTCTGTGTTGCTGTCACTCTTTTCAGTGGGAAATGTGTGCGAGGTTGTGATGTTACCCAACATGTATTGTTAGTCAAATAAAATGGCCTTTTGATGCCAGCCAGGCTTTTTAATTAGCTTAATCAGTGCCCAGTCTTAAGACACAGTTTGGATTACCAGAGTATTGCATCATGTTCCACTTTTACAAAGTCATTCTTCATGTTTTCTTGAACATGATTTTCAGTCTCGTGTTCCTGTTCGACAGCATATAAGCATATTTAAATTAAGCGCAGCAGCATGGTGAAAAGAACCGTGTTTATGCAAGGTTTACTATCTGTAGTGTTCAGTTGATCTGTGCTTGTTAGACTTTGCAGCACTAGCCCACTGTGCAAAGTGGATGCTCTTGCAGTTCAGACCCATATATCAGTTCACTGCAGGTGCTGCACGTTTTTCCAAAGATGTACTGGGACGCATTGACTTTCCACTTGCAATAGATTGCAGCATAAGCGACATCTGGATATATTTTAATTACCGCCATATCATTTTCCATACTGCAGAAGCTGCAGAGGTGTCAAAAGTACACACATTCTTTACTCAAGTACAAGTAGAGATACCTGTGTTTAAAAAGACTCTAGTAAAAGTTGAAGTATTGACTCAACTTTTTTTACTCAAGTTAAAGTGAAAAGTACAGGCTCTAAAACATACTTAAAGTATACAAGTATAAAGTACCGGTAACCTTGTGAAGGACAAAATCACCATTTTAGAGAAAAGCTTACAGGACCTACAGTCTGTCCAAGCAAAGAAAAATGAACTGAAATCAATACAAAAAGCTACATTGGCCAATCTTTCCTAAACACATTCAAAAAATAAAACTGCTGTACAAGAATGAGGGATTGCGAACTCAATGTGCATGGTGTTCAAAAACTTTACTGGTATGCAAACATCTCGCGGAGGTATGGCCAAGGATGGTGGATGCGTTGGTCTTCTTCACTCGACTCTACTACATCACCCAAGGAAACTCCTCCACCAACCAATGAGTTGGCCGCCTGATTTTAGGCTATTTATGTTCATCGTCTTGTGCACATGAAGACAAATGCACCAATAGGGTTGTCTTATCAGTGTGTGTTTACATACGTGTCTAAGCATAATCCAATCAATCACGTTTTACTGATACTGATGGTGAAATTTTACTGTTTATTAATAATTACCATCTAAACGCAAGAGTAATGACCCTGATTTGAAAATGTAGGGAGTAGAAAGTACGAATACTTATGCTAAAATGTAAGAAGTAAAAGTCAAAAGTTGGCACAAAAATAAATAGTGAAGTAAAGTATTGATACCCGAAAAGTACAGCGTTACTTCCCATCTCTGAGAAGCTGAGTATGACTCGCTTGCAGTTTGTCCTTTGTCATGTCTAATCTGAATGTTATCACAGTGCACATTGGACATCTAGCTGCTAGCTGTTAAACTAAACTTGTCACAAATAAGACAATATTGATTTAATTCATTAATCAACATTCACAATAATCACTCAAAATCAACAGGGGGTGCCGTGTTTCTGCCAGTTCAGTCCTATGGACAGCCCCATAGACATATATACATAGACGCCGCATTGAGCGCTGAATCGTACGTCGACGTCGCCGCCATATTGGATCGGGCAGATCTTCCCGTAAACTAATACAAGGAAATGGACTGAACTTCATAAAGCGCCTTTCTACAAAGTTCTTTAAGTTAATGTCTTATACACCCATTCACACACACACACTAATATATCTGGGAAACAAACAGGCACCAAAAACAACGTATGTAACTTTTAAAGTGATGATTATAAATGTTTACTCCTTATGTAAGCACCAAACCAACATATGTATTTATCTAATGCTGAGTGTTTACAGCTACTAATGTGTGTAACACTGTTACTGTGATGATAAATACTGAAATATTTATATTTAACATTTAATCTGTGTGTCTATAATAACCAGATCCTGAAATGTAGATGTGACATGAGCGAATAAAAGAGAGCACTAATGTGTACATACATACACACACATTAGAAAAATGCATACGTTACATACGTTGTTTTTGGTGCCTGTTTGTTTCCCAGATATATTAGTGTGTGTGTGAATGGGTGTATAAGACATTAACTTAAAGCACTTTGTAGAAAGGCGCTTTATGAAGTTCAGTCCATTTCCTTGTATTAGTTTATGGGCAGATCTGCCTTATCCATTATGGCGGACCCGTTGACGTATCGCGACCAACGTCCAACCCGCTCAATGTGGCGTCTATGTATATATGTCTATGGACAGCCCCACACCTGCACATGCACCCCCTAATTTAGTCCATCATTTCACATTTAACATGTAGGGTTTACAGTAATCATATATTCATCATGTCATCATCAATCATATATTGTTCATAGTGACAAAGGAGGTAGCAGATGTCCCGGTCTGGGAGGTCTCCCTGGATGTCTGTAAACCCCACAGCTCAGCAGGTGGCCGTATGTGTGCAGGTGCAGTGCTGCTAGCAGCTAGTGGTCCAACGTGCACAAACAAACGTGAGGTGTTGCTTTTTACTATTCTCTGTTAATAACTTAAACAGATGTTCATCGTGAGAACAGCAGCAGCAGAGATGCAAATATTACATTAAATATTAAGTTTCAACAAGACTGACTGTTGTGGAAAATGGACATCTGATGAAGAGCAGCGGACAGCCGGTTCCCTGAACTTCTCTATGGCAACCATCTGGGACTGGATCAGAGCCTTATCCTCTGCATGATACTTTAAAGACCGCAGAGATCAAGTTCAAGCAGACCAAGATCATCATCACCTTTAAGTCTTAAAGTTAGTCCCAAACAGGGTAAAGACCTGATAGGGGGTTTGACATGTTCAACAACTGAAATTCAGACCTTTCCTGACTTGGAAATTGGTTGGTTTTCAGTGTTTTTGTATCAAATGTAGCCTTTTATTTATCTGAGTATGGATAACTTATCTTAACATATTTCCCATTAGAAAACAAGACCAGATACTAATCTACCTTTCAATGGAGACATTGACCAGGAGGAAGAGATCTGGGATCTCAATGAATAAATACATTTTTATGTGTTGGTGTAGGTGTGTAGGTGTAGTAAAATAGCTTTGGTGGGGGTCGACAGTTATGAAGTGAAAGGAAGTGTTTCATAAGTTAGATAAGTTAATGGATAGAAACTATATTTTCTCTTGTTGTTGTTGGCTTTGTTCTTGCTGATTATGTTCATGTTTGCTCCTGAATTATACCTAATTATTTATTCTAAGTGTATCCGCCTGCCAGGGATCATATAAAATATCAGAATTTAATTTGCAAAATGGAGTGAATTTATGACGTCTGAATCGGAAGGGGAGGAGGACGCTCTCCAGTGCTGCATCACCCACTTTGTGATTTAGCCTGACAAGTCAGTTAGGACGCTCTGAACGTCCTGCAAAGTGTCTCTCCTCTCTTGGGTCATTTTATAGGACGAGAATCCATCATGCATTCACCTGGCATCTTTGTTCTCCTCTGAAGGAGCCTGGGCTGCATACCAACCGTGTCATGGCATGCGTGCACTTGTAAAGCAGGAAATATAGGGTCTAAAAAAGCTGTTTTTATAGCAAATTTCCATGGCAGCAAAAGATAGTAGTACGTACACTGTAGATCACATTCAGGCCTGCTACACTCTCAGTGCACATTGTAACAGCTGAGAGAGAGCGGCCATGATGGGGGTGATGGAGCATGAATTCTTGCTCCCCTGGTGGAACTCCACAGCTCAGTGAAGATGGAGTTTTTCCAGTTAATGATGAGCTCCTCACTCCTCAGACAAACAGCAATGGCAAACAGAGCAGAGAGCAGTCATTCCCACACTCACACGTAAATTTGTCAAACACACCAACAAATATTTGACAGATTTTGGTGAGATTGGATCATATATTATTGAGAAAATGTTTACTGCTTTTCCTCTGATGTACACTGCGCATCAACTCTCAGTAGTTGACAGAGTTTCCTGATGTACACTAACGTAAACTGCTGCAAACTGTACCTGCTTTCAGCTAATGTTGGCTCAGTTTGTTAGCTGGGCTGCCTGGACTGTGAACTCAGAGGGGAGTGTTTTTCAATCATGCTGAGGGGTAGCGGAGCTGATGTCGTGCCAGAACCGGAGCTGGGCAACCAGGCAATGTAACCAAAGCTCAGCAGCCACAATGGACATAATGAGGCTTCATTTCAAAACTGATTCATCGCATTGAAAACAGAAAACATGGCTTGATATTTAATGGTTTCAGCTTCTCAAACGTGGGAATTTTTTTAGAAAGATTTAATTTATGCAGGGATCCTACAGGGTCTTGAAAGTTTGGAAAATGTTTCCAATGTGAATATGCATAAATTTGAAATAATGAGATAAAAAGACCAAAGAGGATGTTGACAGAGGAAGCTAAGAGAGAAAATAAAAGAGTGAGCAAGAAGCCACTGGACAAGAGTAAATCTGGGACTAAATTTTAGTCATTGGAGTGTTGTGAAATAAAAGGCTGAAAGACAGATGCTGAGCTGGGCTTCTTGTTGTTGAACTAGTAAGTGAAATTATCTGACAGCTGTTTTGTGTTCTTGCAGAGTTGTCAACTAGCTAGTGTGGACAGCTGTCCATATTTACCACAGTGGTATTGCACGGAAACTGGGGAACTAAATCGCAAAAATACCAATTTCTACACAGTGTTCCTAATTTTGTCTTGGTCTGGTCAGCTTCAACTACAGTCCACCTGCATCCATCATCTGTACACCCTTCACTGACTTGTTCTAACCTGCAATGACACAGGTTTGGATGGACAATAAGTTCATCTTTGTGAAAATCATCATGGGACTCGTTTGTTGTCAAATTTAGTAGACATCTTCTCTCTGACATTGGATTTGCCCTGAGGGTCTCAGAGATGAGGGAGATCTGTCCATAGTTGATTAATGCCCCCAAGGGAGATGTCTTCCTGTCATGCTGGTGAAACCTCTCCGTGCCCCTAAGACTGCAAATGGAGAGAAGAGAGCTCACCAGAGCCCTTGGTTGAACTGTAGAACTGTAGTTCAACCGAGGGAAGAGAAAAACCATGTCGTTTTCCAAATGACTGCTGATGACTGGTTACCCGAAACCACCAGTATTGGCGGCTAACCATTTATGGACTGTTATATAAAATGTCAGTCTTCCACTGAAACTATAATTGTGTGAATGAACACCAGACTTTTTGCACATTGAATAATGCATTTATGGGTGCGTATGAATAATGAATAGCATGCATAATTTAAACACAGCTACAATAGTTCAGACTTTTTAGCAGTACAACATTTTAAGCCATGAAAAAACACAGACAGGCTATGTTTTGTAATCATATTTTCTCTCAGTGTCACAGACTGATGGAGAAGGGAAACTGACAATAGCTCTGGAAACTCTAAAGAGCACTGTGTGAACGGACCTGGAGTCACATCTCTTGACATGATGTGAAGGTTTTGCAGTAAAGTCCTTGTAGTCAAAGAAGAAAAGTATCGGTCCACCTACCATGGTGCAGCTGGATGAGTAACACCCACCAACCTTCTAACAAGGTAACGTCTGAGAGGTTAGTCAAACACTTGAACTAATTGGCACTACATGCAGATATGGAGGAAAAGTTTGAGAATATTAAATGAAACGGTATTATATTCAACAAAACTTTGAAAGAGGTAAAAAAGCTTGTGATTTATTAACAAAATATACTGTAAAATGGACATTTTTATAGACCTGAGAGTATATATAAGGACTGAATTTTATTAGCTGATGCCAAACCTCTAAGTATAGCAGAAAAATGATCAGAGATGTGGTCTCGAGTTATTGTGAATTGGACTTGAGTTGACACGACTTCCATGTCTGTCAAGCACCATGCGACGCTACCTGATTGTCTATGAATGAGGTCATCATGCCATAGTTTAACGTGTGGAGAAAAAGGGCTGAAAACAGCTGCCGGACTACAACATCAAACATCAAACTCTGTTGGTCATTTGAAGACTTGGTTGGAAGTGTCTCTTAGCCTGACTGATTAAACCAATCGGCAGAATAAAATGAGTAGTTGAAAGACTAGAAAGGTGCTATATAAGAGCAGTCCATTCTCATTTTGTCTTTCCTCTTTATAAAGACCGGATACCGAATGTAGGAGTGCGCAGGGACTTAGCTAAGACTCGACTTGACATAATCTGTAACCTGATTGCTCAAGAAAACAAGCACTTGGGAATTGTTTAATTTGGACCAAATGATGAGTCACTTGTCTGGAAATGATCCCCTACTCTCTAAAAGATCTTTTTTTAATTACTTTAGGCTGCACATATTCTGGCCACAGTACTGACTATTACATAATTTAATTGTTGCCAATGGATCTTTTAGTGACTCACTTATTTTAGTTTTGTTTGGTCTGTGCCAGACAAAGTCTGCTGTATCTTTCACAGCAGGACATGTCTCTTATGTAAATGAGATCTTTAGAAACGTTTTGTCTCTTAGTCATTTGCTATATGATCATATTAGTCGTTTCTCCTGTCAAGTATGTCTTGTAAGACCATACGGGCTGGGCACCATTTGGTGCAGGACACTTAAATCAATCAAGTCAATTCAGATACACTTTAGCCATGTTAAGATTCACCTGCTGGGGGGCCCAGGGCTGTTCAGCTCCTATTAAACCTGGATTCTCACCCTCTCTGTGCAGTGCTTGTATTTTCAGGTCATCCACTCTCATCTCGCTGAAAGTGCATTTTGTATTTTTGGAGTTCTATAGTCTTTTTAAATGAACCTTGTTTTTACTCCTTTTAAACTGTCTTCAGAAAACCTGAGGTTTACAGTGATCCCTGGTGTGAGGATCTTATCTTGCTGCCCACGTGCTGTAGCATGTAGGGCCTCCGTCAAATACACTTTATATTCCATCTTTTTGTTGTCTTCGCAGGTGATACAATTTATGAAATGGAGTTCGATGAAAAAGAAAAAAACATTGTGCACAGCCAAAGACAAAAAAAAAACAAAGAAATAGATAGATGGGCGTGTAACAACAGTCAGACTGCTTTTCTTCTTTTCACTCAATGCTCTTGTAATATTTGTGTAATATTTCTGGAATGGAAGCGCGCCAAAAGTCTTTGCTCAGCTGATATTGCTCTCTTCATGCTGCTATTTCCTGTGTAAATGTATGTATTAAGGTGATCCACCAGTCTCCGGAGGAAATTGCAGTCCCACTATACCATACCACATTGTCCAAAAAAAAAAAAATCCCTGGATGTGGCTTTGCCAGAACTCCCCCGTGAATCTCCATAAGTCCCTGCGAGCTTTGTCCCATTTCAGCTGAGCAAACCACAGGAGATGACTGGGGCAGAGGGCACCGCTAGATGCGCTTCAACTGCCAATGGGAAATGTCAGTCCCTCTCACAGACGAGGAATAACAAATAGCCTCTTGAGTGTCTTGACAAGCGATGGTGGCTGCAGCAAACTTACTGCACCGCCCCCGCCCACCCCACCTTGTCCATAGAGAATTATGCATGACAAGAGAAAGAATAGCCCCCTGCTACCTGAGAAATTTATCTTATCTAGTGCTTGAAGAAATTTTGACAAGAGTATCTTACATATTTCATCACATTTCTCAGGGATTGCAGTCAGTACCAACATCAAGAGTCATAAATAGGAAAGGTGTGACGTTATTTACTTTCAGCCTGAAAGCCGAACACCGGCTTATTATTTATGTCACAGTGCATCAGCAGAGAGATGAAGATTTTTATTTTTATTTTATTCAACATTTCACTTTTTAGTTTGAACCCTTCCACTACACATATGCTTTTACAGTTTCACAGTTTTCACTCTCACATCTGTCCAATACCATGCCCAATTTACTTCCCTTTCTCTGTAGCTGCGGAAATGTTGCCAAAAGTCATTTCCTGCAGCTGCAAACACGTTTTTTTCAGAAGCTTTTAAAGGTGTTTGGGGGTACACACACACACACACACACACATACAGCAGGTCTGTCTATGTTAAAAGATCTCGGTGACACAAAAATTACACTGATTCCAACCTCACTTTGCGACGTGACCGTACTCCCATTTTCAGTGTCACCCCCGTGTCTGCCCCTAAGTGCTGAGAGAAGATCTGAAAAGTTTCTTCTACAAACACAGAAATGTAAATTCAGCAGATTCCCATTACTCAGAACTGTTCAAATTAAACTTATTACCTGTGATACCATCTATCTTGTGCAAGATGTTAGACCATATTTTTCTAAAGTGCTGACATCTCATTTTGGTTTTATATATTAATACAAAATATATTTATCTCCTCGGCTCTGATGTATCATTTAGTCGAGTTTATTTCATGTCAGAGATTGAGTTTGATGTCAGACTGCAGGCGGTGGCTCTTGGCTTATTAGACTGGGTGGTCACACAGAGTGACACAAATGCATTTGATTAGCGATGGCTTCATTTCAAAACTGATTCATCGCATTGAAAACAGAAAACATGACTTGATATTCAATGGTTTCAGCTTCTCAAACGTGGGAATTTTTTTGACTGTTTTAAAACGAAGATTTAATTTATGCAGGGATCCTACAGGGTCTTGAAAGTCTGGAAAATGTTTCCAAAGTGAATATGCATAAATTTGAATATACTGCTCGTTTTATGCTTCATCTACACAATCACTCACGTGAACCGAAAGATCTTTTGATACTTGAAACAAAGTTCTGTTTGTTTGTTGTCTCCTGGCGTGTTCACTCATCCTTCGTTGATCCCTTACTGTGGAAATTAGCAAGCATTAAATAATCATGATCAAAACATGCAATCAAAGTTATTATGAACAGCTGGTAAAACAAACAGCAGATGTAATATCTGTTCAGTGGTGTGGAAAAAAAAGGATTTTTTTTGCATTCATAGTGACAATTTAGATGATGATGATAAACACTTTGAGAATCTGGAAATTTCATGGTTTGGGTACCTTGAAAGTCCTTTAAAAGTGCTTGAATTTTACTCTCATCAAACTTGCTACTACCTACCAAACTAGAAGAAACTTTATTGATCACGTTGAATGTGAAATTACTTCTTCGCACTTAACCCATCCAGACTGGCACCTGTTCTACTGAAGATATTCCCTCGGCCTTAGCTCTACTTGGTGTTTAGTACTACTCAGCAAATGTCAGAAATTCTAACACGCTAAACTAAGCTGGAGGACACAGTGTGCAACATACAATTCCAAAAAACAGAATGTTAGCTGTGTCACTGTGAGCGTGTTGGCATGCAGTGCACTCATATAGCCTCACAGAGCCGCTAGCATGGCCTGTCTTGTTTATGCCTGGTGGTTATTACATGTTTCAGTGTGAGTGATGCTGCATTCACATGGATTCAACACCATCTGGACCGCACGGGGAAAACAAACAAACAGTCCGACAGAATGGCAAGATGGCAAAATGAAGCATGGTGTCGGTGCCTTGAAAACAACTGAAGTGAGGACACAGCTAAATCAAACCCTTTTACCAAAGGTGGGAAATCACAAAGGAGGAGTAAAATATATTAAACAAAATTATTTTGTGTATTGTCTACAGGTCACTGGAAAAACTGGGTTTGATTCACATCCAAGTCCAGTTTGCAGCAGCCATTCCAATCAAAATGCTGTGTTCAGTTCATGACATTACAAGCACTTCATACTGCTGTAAATTGTAAATGAACTGTACTAATATCGCGCCTTTCTGGTCTTTAGTTCACATACACACATTCATACACTGTTGGTATTGGCTGCCATGTAAGGTGCCAACTTCTGATCAGTTTTTAGGAGCTGACCATTCATGCACATTTGGAGCAATTTGGAGTTCGGTATCTTGCCAAAGGACACTTGACACATGACACAGACGGGAGGAGCCAGGGATCGAACCGATTAGTGCACAACCCGCTCCACCTCCTGAGCCACAGATGTAAGTGAAGTGTCATATGATGACACATATGATGAATATATGCCATATTCTATGATCTTTGGCCTTTTTGACCACATTTTTGGAAAACTCCTGGGTATGGTTGATACAATATGGTTGATAGTCAAAATAAGTGCTTTTCTAAACACTGATGAAGAAAAATGTGAAGGAGAATTCATGAAGAATTAGAAAAAGACATCCACTGTGTTCAGAGAATCTGACTGCATTTACACTAGACTATGTCATTATAAGACGGCTGATGTTTTTGACGTGATCTGTGGCAAAACTACAAAGTTTAGAAGATGGACTACAAAACGAGCATCTGAGATACTTCTCCTTGTGCACTCTTACCGTGTTTTGTATGCAGGATATATAAACGTGGACAACCTGATCAAAATATGATTTCATTATCAACGTCAGAATTAAAATAATAAAGTGATATTGACCACCTTTCTCAGTGAGACTTGTCGCTCACACTCCTGGATAACTTCCATGATAATCTGCAGGGACACTTGAACACACTAAATGTGATATTAAAGTTAGTTTATTAATTTAATGGACAGGATAACTTAAAGCCTACCTAGTTATTAACATTTTGAGAACGTTTTTAACTACAGCAGACAACAAACTTGAACACGTCTTTGTCAAAGCAGCTACAGGGTCAAGGTTCCACAGAGACATCAGACTTCATGATCAAAGTTTTTATATCACGTCAACCCGCATGTCCATATTCACACGCTCTTTCTGCTGCAGTCTGCGTCACTTTTTAAATCAATTGATGGGTTTTTTTTTTTTATGTCTGGTTTTTAAAGACCGAACGATACTGCCCCCTTTCCTTTCGTAAAGGATGGTCCAGTGTATCCTATGCTAAAGGAGAGCACTGAAGCTCCTTTCCTTATCATTCAGAGAATTCAAACAGCTCTTGTCACGGCTGTATATATACTTCCGGGTCATTTAACTCCATTAGGAACCTTTCTAAGCAAAATAGACCATTCTACCGAACCCAAAGCCCGCCATCCTCCTGCCACGTCCAATTTTGTTTGCCTCACATCTGCACTCTGGGATTCCTGTCACCACCAGTCCTCCGCACCACCCCGGACACCCCTAGCTCCCTCACCTGTATTACACATTTACTTTAAACTGAAAATGTGTGCACTGCACATAAATGAGAATCTTTAAAAAATAATTTAATGAGCAGGTATCAAAATGTATGATCCAAATGTCATGTTGTCAGGATGATAGAACTGTACTTGTTTTTCTTGTGCATTTTTTTCCCCTTATCTCTAAATGATCTCCAACAGTGGGCTAATTAATTTGAACTAGACCACTAGATGTCAATATTGTTCAGGCTTTAAATGTGCATTTTTTTTTGCTGGATTGGAACCCAGCAGAGTTTAAATAAATAATGCTTCACAATTAATGTGAGTTGTGCAGCATTATGCCATGGTCACACCACAATACCCAAGGCCATTTCCTAAAAATAAAACCAGCTGCCATAATGCAGAAGGTCATATTACAGAGTTTTTCTATTACCAGAATGAAAGGATTCTTTCCTTGAGCTGCCGGCGGACAGCTCCAGCAACATGCCACGCACAAGTGTGTGTTGTATGTGTTGGTTAGGGTGGATGTTCAATAATCTTGCAAATTCTTGTTTTCCATTGGTCCTGCTCATGGCGCTCCTTGCTGGATTTGATTCTGATCATCAGCGCCTCGCAGTAATGCTGATTGAAACCACTTTTACCGAGCCGCAATTGCCTCCACTTTTAGCATAAGCCACCGAAGCGTGATACAAATTAAAAAGCTAAGCAAGAAAACACTCTAAAATACAGACCTCCACCAAGGCCTGATCATCTCTTCAGTTAGCTGTTACTATCAGTGTAAACATTATGCTGGGCAGGGGACAATATAGTTGAAGTCTGGCCTGATGGTGGCAAAGAAAAGCGGTCACAGGAACAATCAATGTGCACAGAGTTTTATTCATTTACAAGTAAGAGATAAGGGTGAATATATTCTGAGATGTTGTGGTGCCAGATGATGGAGCTAGATTCAGGTTTGCATTTGCTGTGTTTTACAGTAGTCTGGACTTTTTGGCCAAATCTTACCCCAATCCGGGCAGATATTTAAGCGGAATACACACAGCCAGACAGATGGGGGGTGATAAGACTGTGCTCCTTGATGGAGGGAAGGGGGTGAGACAGTTCCATCATTTTGCCAGAGTAATGAAAAAATAATTACGGTGATAAATGAGCACAGAGGGCTGAAGTGACTCAACAGCTGCATTCATGATTTTTAAAAAAACCCAACATTTTTATTCATTTTATTAAATGAATTTCTTATTAGGGTAATCCCACTATACTTATATTTAGCACTGTGGTATTTTCAGTGTGGTTTTACACATTTAACAGGCTAATTTACCAATCACTTCACCCCTACTGTGATATCCAGTGGCGTCACTAGGCCTATTTTAGGGGGGCTTCAGCCCCCCTAAAATATTCTCAAGCCCCCCTAAATAATTTGGTGGTGTTTTATTATTATTTTTATTTATTTATTTTTTTTCACAAAAAAATGCCTATTTATGCAATACAAAGTGGCCAGAATATGAGTTTAAACCAATAATCATATAAACTGTCATTATTCACTTAAATATGATCATAAATCTCATTTCATCGGGTACGGTAGAGAGAGCCCCTTCAGTGCGTCATTATACAATCCATTCCACTTTTTCATATAGAGAACGCCCACATCACTGAAATTCCAGTCCATGTTTTCCATGCGACCCTGCTCACTGCCGCTTGCGTGTTTACCTCTGAAGTACACAGAGCCGAACCTCACAGCGGCAAGAGCAGAGCGCGAACGCATGGGTGAAGGATGGACATTAGAGCCTTTTTCAAGAAAGTAAGCATTCATCACTGCTGGTAGTAACACTTAGCTAACAGCAGAAAAGTTCCATGACACACACACAAAGATGGAGAGAAACATGGTTATTGCAAAGCAGTAGTGGACATATTAAAAAGTAATGTAAAGTGAAAAGGTATATTGCAAATAATGGGCAAGACATATGGGGGTTGAGACCAAGTTTTCATTCCTGGTTTAATGGCTCCACATTGGTGCAGATTTCTAGTTTTCTGGCAGGTGGAGGGGAAAATAGGATGGGTGAAAGAGGGGCAGGGGAGTTAACCATCGTGATGGCCTGGTTTATGAAGATGTTGGTAAGTCTAGGGTGGTGGTTAGAGAACAGTCTTCTCCTGTATAATGTTTCCATGATGATGAGTTATGAAACACTTGCCCTCTTCATTTTGTGCAGGTATGTATGGCACCTGCAATTGTTTTTATTTGTATTTTAGCACAATTTAACTGGTGTTGTTTAGCTGGTAAAGCAGCTGAAGGTGTATGGAGGCGTCATCGTCTTAGATTAATCAATTGATTGACAAAGCTTTAATTGGTGGTCTGAAAAAAATTTCTCCTCTATGGGCTAAGCCACCCCAGTTTCTTAAACCTAGTGACGTCCCTGGTGATATCCCTGTGAGCACAGATCCAATCATATCTTAGCAACTGTAACCAGACACAGCAGGCCAAAGCCACATTTAAAGTGTGTGGCGCATGGTGCTTTAATGTAAAAAAATACAATTGTTCGCTGGAGTAGTAAGCTAACCAAGCCTTACTTCCAAGGCCATATCCATCCATAACCGCTTATTCTCATCAGGGTCATGGTGGGGCTGGAGCCTATCCCAGCTGTCTTTGGACGAATGCATGCATGCCTCTTTGGACTGTGGGAGGAAGCTGGAGTACCCAGAGAGAACCCACACAGACACTGGGAAACTCCACACAAAGGCCCCAGCCGATGTTCGACCTTCTTGCTGTGAGTCGACAGTGCTAACCACTGCATTGCCGTGCCAACCGTCATAGGGCATACTGTCAACTATATACATTTTGTGTTTGAGTTTGAGACAACCTGAGAGAGTTACATTTGTCAAACACATCCTTAAACCTTTTTTTTTTTTTTTTTTTTTTTTTTAATGTTTTAAGTAAAACATAGTGTTTTAAAATACAAGCAGATCAGACAAGGTTATTGATGCTGGGATGACATTGGGGGGAATTTCAACCAACTCATGGAGATGACGTTAGCTAACTAGCAACGGTTGCTATGGATAATTTCATCCTGCCAGCCTTGTCACTGGTTAGATATGCCTGCTTTTGTCTGCATCTGAAATCAAAGATCAATAAAAATGGACAAAAGTGGTAAATCTTAAAATCACCCTTATTGCTATTATTGTTAGCATCATTATTAGTGGTAGTAGTTTTTATTAAAAACATGCACGGAATACATTAATCTCCAAATGGGAGGAGATGATTTATGCCAGATTTAACTTCCATCTGCAGTCCCTGTGCAGGTGAACACAGAACAATCACCAGCTATTAAAAAACATTCATTTACATGCAAAATTCATTACAATTCAATACCTGAATAATGATCAAATAAATGGGACAGGTTGCTCAAAATCCATTTTGTTAACAGTTAAGGTGGGACAGGTGTTAGCAAATGGTGAACTGACAACACAGCAAGCCAAAGAAATCTCTGTCTCAGTGGAGCAGCATGTCGGTAAACAACTGGGTTTGTGTCAGATGCATGAATACAAACCAGTCCTTAACAAGAAATTAGTCTGGTAATTAGAGATTTTGGAAGCAGATGGGGAAAGGGGAGGGGGGTTGAAGAACTCTGTCGTCGTCTGAGATCTGGAATCTTAGTCTGGTCTGCTTGATGTTCCCTTTCCCCTCCCACAGGAGAAAAGATATAGAAGACAGACGAGAAAGGAGATGGGGAGGAGGTAGTGTAAATAAATCACACAGAGGCTTATTGAATTGCATTAGCAGACACACATATATATTTATATATATGGAGAGAGAGATGCAGTATAGAGACTGCACTTCAGTTGTGAAAATACCATTTAGAACTGTCATCTCAATTCTCTCAGAGACAGGCAGGATGGGCAGATGTTGTCATCCAGGAAAACAGAAAATTGGATTTTTACTTACACAAATATTTCTCAGAGGGAGAGCTGTCAGGTAGTTCAGTTAAACCTCGATGGGCAGAGAACTAGTTTCGAAGTCTGCCAGTTAGGATGTCAAAGAAGCAGCAAAACAAAAATGACACATGATTTTTTATTTTTCTTCATCCAGGGCCCTCCACAGTCTTAATCAGTGGTTTCCAACCAATTTTGTCAGTTGTATCCGGGCAGGCCTACCATATGATTGCCCCATTCATAGACATTACCTGAACTGACGTTAAACTGGACTTTATTTTATTTATTTAATTTTGGCAGCTTTTTTTCAGTCAGTTCAGTCAAGTTTGCATTTATACCACACTTTCAATTCCAAATAATTTTTTTTCTAATTCAAAATCATGAGCTGTGTGGATTTTGTCCAAGTGCCAACCTCCATGGCCCAAGTGCCAAAAACTGCACTTCCTTGAACGGCCACTTGAGGATGGTTACAAAACAAGTCAATCCCCATATTAAAATGCCCAACATCACAGCAGAAGCATGTTACAATATGATTATGAAACACATTGTAGTATGTGCCGTTACAGGTGGCTTTATTTGATCACCCAGGTGTCATTCAGCTCATCTGGGTGTCCCAACAAGAATCTATATCTTTGCCCATTTCTGGATTAGTCAAGTCAAGCCAGGTCCACCACATCCTGAGCTCCACAACTACTCTTCAGAAATGTGTGGGTGATATAACTCTATGATTTTGTTCCATTGCCAGCCAAAACAGCCATTGATATTAACCTCTCTACAGTTTCAGCTACTTGGCCCATCATCTAAAGAAATTATGAACTTATGCTTCTTTTAAATAAAATGAGTATTTAAGAGGCTTGGGCAGTTTCCATGTGTATTAAAAATAACATGAACAAAAATGATGTGGCAATCTATTCATTATTTAAAGATATTTCCCTAGTGTTCAAAACAATAACTTATTGACAAGTACAACAACAACACAAGCTGGAGGCAGCAGGATATCCACCAATTAGGTGTATTATAATGAAGAACACACAGCTTGGTTATTGGATCATTCAAACATGAGAGAAAAACTGGTGTTATTGAATGGATGATTCAATCCAACACGGATTTGTCTGATTTGATTATAGAAAACAGGAAGGAGGGAAAGAGCTTGAGGCTGAAGTAATAATGAGTAAAAACGTTGAAGGTGAGAGGCTAAATGAAGTTGCCCTCCTATTGAACTTTTATGAGGCGCCATTAGAAAACTTATGGCGACGATCTATTTCTGTTTTTTTTAATGAGACAGACCCATGTTTCATATAGAGCATGGACAATGGTTTTCCAGTCAGTCTCTGCTCGGTAAACAGTTCAGCAATGTGAAAGCTTTTCAAGCAGCCAAATGCGAACCACCTGTGTCTTGACATCACAGATTGAGGTTGCAGCACAGGTGGTAAATTCAGCCCAAAGAGGGTAATAAAAGTCACAGTGCTGTTTTAGAGCTACAAACACCATTAAGGTTCTGGTTTGCTCTTGGAAGCAACAGCGCAGACTTCACACCCCAATACTGGAGCATATTTTTAGTTCTTCCCTTCCTCTTCCCTCTGCTGGCCACACTCACACCTTAACACTTGTCACTTGTCTTGATGAGCTGTCTGCATTGAAATGGCATCCAGCCGCAGGCTGAGATAACCAGCAAACATAAAGTCAAAACAGAGAAGACGAAACAGATGGTAAACAAACATGGTAAAAAAAAAAAAAAAAATCAATGTTGGTTTTGGATAGATGTTTTCTTCTCATCATTTAGCTCCATTCCTCTTTTTGTTTCCCATTATCTATTGTAGCTATGACATCCGCATATAACCCAGCCCAGCACCAGGAACACCTATGTCATGGTTTGCAGCCATGAACTGTTCAACTAAGGACAGCCAATTAATTTTCTTCTTTTCTTTCTGAAACCTAAAACTATTCTACTGCAAAACATTTCTATGATTGGTATAGAGATGGATAAATGTTTTCAATTAAAGATCAGGGCTGGTATGTCCATAATAGCCTTGGAAATGTAAAACTTTAACAAAGAAGAACAATTTTTGGAAAAAGATTTCTATAAAGAGGTTAAAATAAACTTTTAGTGTGATTCATAAGTGACTCATGAGTAAAAAAAAAGGACAATACTCATGTCTACCCACAATGCCGTCCTTCAAGCACTGAATCAACCAATAGTTGGCCTCCATTGCCTTGAGGGCTGCATCACAAGTACACAATCATTATATCCAACTTTTACATGCTCCAAAGTACTGATACCTGAAAGGAGAAAGCTTATTTAAGCACACGTCCCCTACAGTTACAATATCATTTTATGCTATTTAAAATGTTGTGTAAACAAACAAATATTACACATTAAAGCCACAACATATCAGCAGAGTGGCTGAAAAGTGTATTGGATCCCATACATCTATGGCTGTGAAAGTGCCAAAAACTGCAGTTCCTCAAATAGCCACTTGAGGCTGGTTTCAAAACCAGTCAGTTTCCATAAGTCCCCATATTAAAATTCCTAACTTCACAGCAAAAATAAACATGGTTACAGCCTGGTCTCTATAGCTAATTTCCACACTCATGACAACTGCACTAGGGGGTGAATTTTTGTAGAACTCACACATTCAAATTATTTAAAAGTTATGCATAATTAACAGCATGGCCACTTTGATTGACAGGTCGGTGCTGTCACAGGTGGCTCGTTTCAGCAATTCAGCCTGCCTCAGCTCCACCCACCCTCCCCATCTTTGCCAATTTTTTAGATTAGAGTTAGGAGGTGGCGAAAGCAAGACTGCTAAGATGGCAACAAGAGCCACCACAATGAGCTTCATAATGACTCTTTGTCACCTTTTGGTGACATCACGGATATCCATCCATGACAGCCACGTTTTACTGTATATTGTCAATAATCCTTGCATTCAAGCAGTGGTCAAGAACTCCTTAAAGTATGTCTAAACTCCTTTTGTACTCTGTGAAAGTCCCATAAAATGATATTTTCTGATTTTAAAATCAGACAATTGAGTGGTTAACCTATTAATGTTCACTTTAAAATGAGATATTTTGACTAGGGCTGTCAAATTAGTGCGTTCATTTCGATTAATTAATTATAGAAAAAAATAATGCGCAAAAAAAATAACGCAGATTAATCGGGCTGTGTCCACTAGTGGAATTAGGAAACTTTAGCTTACTCTCCAGCACAGTAGGTGGCGGTAATGCTCCGTAAACGCTTGTTGCTCTCCGCCATTAAATAAAAGAAGAAGAATCTGTGCGGTACCTGTGGTCCACACCTGCTTTGTAAACATGATGGAGGCATCACGTGATGCAAGCCAAGGCGCACTCGACCTCACCCAGGCATTCAGATGCAAACTGATGAAGTCTACTACTAACGACTGATTAACGAACTTCCTCAATGGACTACAGGTCAAAGTCAGTGTTAGAGAACAGGCAGAGGTTTTACAGAGAGCATCCTCTAATTTAGACTCATTTTAATTTGTCATTTCTGTTTTGTTATCTCCAAATATCTTCCAAAGTTCTTCCAAAGTTATCTCTTCTAAAGAGCTCTCAAATTTCACTTGTGAAATGAATTGAACATTTCATAATCAATACCAAAGGGAATCCATCATGCATTACTGTTCTCGTGTTGTATAAGTAGTGGGCATTGGGCATGTACCTTTTATCAGCTTGTCTTATCAGAGCCTGGTGTCATTTTTCTTTTTTTAATTTAAAAATAAATCTACAGGATGTTCTATAAATGATGATAAATATAGCCATGCAATCATACAAGCAGCATTTTTATTAATCACAAACCCTTTCTCTCACTTTGGCCCAGAACATATGCTCAGATCTAATATAATTATAATAGAACTAGCTTTCCAAATAAGTCCCATTGAAACGATGCCGAAATTAGACTCCATGGTGTCTGTCTTTCATATCACATTAATAGTGGTGCAGCACAGTGAAACGATGGCATAACTGCTGATTAGAATGGTGTCTTTCCACATGAGCGCGACAGGAAGCACACGCCGGCAGTTTTCTAATCGCTCTGTGCACCGTCGCGTGGGATTACGGGGATGAACTATTTGCTCCGGGTGAAAATTGAGGTAAATCAATTTTCCATTTTCTTTTAGGACTTCACTTCTATCTGGTGTCAAGCTAATGACAGCACGAGCCAGTGGGACAGGAGTCATTCATCAAAGGCGTTTAAAAGCAAACGCTGAGCCGACTTCTCTCTCTTCGCTCATTAGTTCAAACGAAATTACTTCTGAGGAGAGTTGCTTGCAGCTATCATGCTCCGCTTGTATGGTATAAATACAGTTGCATCCTGGTTTGACGTAATTATGATTTGATAAGTCAACATATTCAGTCTTGCTCATCGGAATGCGTGAGATGAGTGATGAAGGTTAGGAGGGATCCAGACTGGGACAGATATTTATGGGAGATTGAAATAGTAAAAAAGGCACTCAGGTTTATTCAAACTGAGAGTGTGATTGTGTGCATGTGTGTGAGTGCAGATATAACTTTTCGTGTCACATCAGAAAACCACGCACACATATGAAAGGCTTCTGGTGGCCCAACACTTACTGTGATGGCCTGTAATTTTCCACATTACTGTGTCTGAATTTAGGGATGAAACTTAACCTCATGGGGTAAAAAAGGGTCCTACTATATTTTAGAACATTTTAATGAAACCATTGACAGTGTGTCAAAAGTGCAGGGGATAAAAGGATAGAGCTGCAAGTATGATACTTTTCTTGAATAATCTGCAGATTGTTTTCCACATTGATTGCTTTGTCTTTAAATGTCATAATATATCATCACAATTTCCTAAAGCCTGCATCTTTAAATTAGTGTTTAACAATAGAAGCTAGACCAACAGATTTTTATTTTTTTTTTAGCATTTTTGCTTAAAAATAACTGAAACTAAATGTTTCAGCTCTGATTCATACCACTCCAACCCAGAACATATGCTGAAATACAATTATAATAGATTTCCAAATAAGTCCCGTTGTAACTGTGCCCAAATTAGACTCCAGACTAGACTGTCTTTCACACTGGATCCCACATGTCCCACAATGCAATGAAAGCCAAGTTGATTTCAGAATATGTGTATATATGTATATAAATATATATTATGATATGGTGTTAAAAAAAAAATGAATTGAATTAAACTAAATTGGATTAAATGCATTTTAAAAGACGTGATGACCGAAGACGTTGAGAGGGTTTGTGTAGATAGAGGACAGTCATAGATGTATTTTGGTCTGAGGAAACTGAGACATTTAGAGACAGGCAGCAGCTATTTAAAATCTATCTTGGTATCTTTATTTTCTTTTGTTAGGACTATAATAAGCTGATGTTAGCAGCTTGACAGCTACAGCATTCTTCCTGGAATAGACTGATCTGACGAGGCAAACTTTGTTGTCGATGTAAGCGGGCTGCAGTTTAGGGTTATTTTGTTGATTACTTCTTGATTAATCGATTCATCCTTTTTCCTAAAAATATCTGTGAAAATAGATTAAAATATTTTATGTTTTGACTGTACATTTCCTGTCATTCAAGCAAAATAATAATAATAAAATAAAATAAAAAGTCTCAGTCTTTAAAAAGCTCATCTAACAGGAACAGCTTTTCACAGGACAGAAAGTACATGTTGCCCAAAGCTGAGTCTACATCACATTTAACATCAAGTCCAAGATAAAAAGTTATTTGGCTTGCTCCACTAGCTGAGCCATCCAATAATTTAATTACACTTTAATTTATCTGAGATGCATGTATGATGGAGTGCTGGGCTCGGAGTAGGAGCAGATATCATTGTATTTATTATACAAGAGAGGAAAAAAAAAGTCAGAGACATGCTGAAAATGCATCACATTTCAACATAATAGCATCAACCTCGAGGTCAGAATTTAGTCACATTTGCCCGACGACGAACAGCTCAGCACTGCCATGTTTAATTTAAGTTCAGGCCTCTCTGTGCAGCACTTGATAAGTGAGACTATTAAATAAAACTCTGTTGAACAATGAAAGAAGTTCTCATTTAACCAAACAAGTAGATGGGTTTAGGCACTGGGAATCCGGAGTTAAATTATATATTCATGAAGGTTTTGTTGCTACTTTATTGGCTTTAGGCTAGTGCTCAGCACCGAGCCTGTAAACTAAGTTTGACAGGCCCCCATGTAGAGCAGCAGGAGTGGGAATAAGCCTCTCACTGCTCATCCCTTCCTTTTTCTGCCTGGAACCTTCTGGATCACAACAACAGCAAGTGCACCATAAAGGATATAGAGATCAGCTCCCAGGGAGGTTAAGCAATGGGTAACCACATCTGGTGCTGTGTATTTTGCAGGTCGGCACAACAATGTAACACTGAAGAGGAAAATCCTCCCAGAAGTTGAATTACAGCTCACTGTTTCAGATGTCTTGTAAAGTTTTGTCAGTATTTCAAAAACATGAACAAGTCTCTCAGGAGGGTACGATGAATACGGCTCCGTCAGGAGACAAAAACTGAACTGACAGGGACTGTGTGTACTTAGGAAATAAACATTTAAAGGATTTACACTCCAGCAAGCTTCATTTTATATCAGTTGTCATAACTCTGAAAGTTCTGAATCAATAAATGTATCTCGAACTCTGGAAATTGATTTTGATGTATTGAAGACATGACATGCTGTATAAGTGACTTTTTTTAAAAAGCTTTGGAAGAGCCTGTTCCCCTCCAAATGTGCGCTCCAAGATAAACAGCATATGCACATATTCCGAAATAAAAGATGACTCATTATAAACTCCTACACATTACAAGGCTTAAAACCTATTTGCTAAATGGAGTCAGCTATTAATGTGATGTGGTCCAAGGGGCGCAGTCTAAAAAGGGATGTGAATCATGGCAACGCATTCATTAAACCCTGTCAACAAGCACTTTTGTTTGTTTTTTTGGGTTGTTTTTTTTGTGCAGAACCTGCAAAATGACATACCCAAATTAAAAAACTGTCCTTGAACTCTTCATAATTTGTTTTATAATCTTGGCATCTTCTGAACAATAGCACAGAGTTTACCTTTAAAAAGATTAATTAGTTTAAGTGCCATGAAGCTAATTTACAGAGGCACAAACATATTTTTTTTCTCAAATTTCACATTATGTGATGACTGGGCAGGGCCTTTATTTACCTCAAATGCAGAGAGAACCAAGTCTTATATTTTAGTCTTATTTAAGTTATTTCTAACTTAATCATATTTTAAGATCTGCTGACAGACTTTAACATCTTCACAGAAATACTGTTCATTTCCTATTTCCACTTTCCTGTCGTGGTTTAGGGTTTCTGGTTTAGTATTTCCTATTTTACATTAAAAAGTCTTTCCTCAGGTGTCTTACATTACTTTACTTCCTGTCTTTGTTGATTTCCTTCCTTCTGCCTGTTTTCCTGTGTCAACTGTGTTACATCCAACATTCACTACTGTTCTGTGATACTTTGATCTTTATCAAGGAGAATCGTAGAGTTTTGAGGCTTTGGCTTCATAGTATAGTTGATGATGACATACCTGAGGTAACATCCCTCTCCTCCAGTCTTTGGCTCATGTTAGCTAAGCTGGACAGAACCCCTGTGCATTGACGAAATCTTCACTTCCATGGCCTTCAAGAAAAAAATACATAAATTTGATAGCATACTTAATGTTCTGGCTATAACTCTCTCTACACGCACTGCTACAATGCAAACAGGTAACTGGTGAGCTGGTAACTGGTTACCATCTGCAATGACAGGTGCATTAACCAACACTGTTTTCCCTAAATAGCAGAATTAAGTACTTTGTGTGCACAAATTAAACACATAGTCATTTTTGTGCCATTTTTTCTGACCTTAAGGCTCTGAAATCCAGCATGAGATCTTCACAAATCCATTTTAAGTGGTAGGTTAGTACCATTATGAGGTCTTAACAGTGGAAACTGTAGCGGCTGCCTTTGCAAAACGACTTAGAATACAAATCATTATCAATTACAGAGTACTTTCACTTTGTACAAAACAGATTTCACATCAAATGGAGCATTTGTATTTTAAACACCACCCTGATTATTCATTCAGATATTAACTTACTCAAGTGTAAGGCTGTCTAAATTGGGTAAGAAGTGCTGGTTCAGTCTACAAACCCTGTGTCTATTTCATGAGGAGCTCCCTGAAATGAGACACAGCTTCAGATTAGATCTACCCAGCAGGCATATGCTTTTATAGTCGCTACACTGAACCAGGATCAGTCACTGTCATTGTGTTGTGTGCTTTATATCTATAACAGCATCTCCAAGTTGCAATAAACAACAGGTAGCAATTTTGTTTTTCCAACACACAGTATGAAACCCTTCATTTATAGCCGGTGACAGTGCGGCGACAAAGAGGCGTGTGACTCACAGTGCAAGCTGAGGAACACAGGGTCACTTTGGCCCATTTAATCGCAGACACGATGCCACGGGTCCGTCTTGTGCTGAGCACATTCAGAAGTGCCCATCTGAGTGAACAAATGCTCTCCATGATTAAAATCAACAAATCATCCCACAGGTCCATGCAGTGCAGACAAAGACCATATCTTCATTGTTAGAGTGGCCACAGCTTGGGACTTAACTGCAAGGATTGATGAAGTCACATAAAAGGAGAGACAGCAGCTGTCCAGAAGGAGCCGATAGGTCAGAGATCTCCACAGGACTGTGGCCAAATACCTCACAGCCACTGGTGCGTCATACAGAGGCCCCTGGCACAGGCCATGTGTCAGAAGTCAAAGTTCAATATACTGTCATTTAGAATGAAGTTAATGTATCAGTTAAGTACTCAACATGTCGCATTGGATGAGCTCCAACACTGGAGTGAAACATACTATTAGTTTTAAGAAGACATATGCTAGAAAGAAAAAAAATCTTTTAGCCAAAGATTTTTCATGCTCAGAGGATTATTCTAGTTTATTTCAATTTAGGTCTTATCTTCTACTCTTGAGCATAATTCCTATCAGTTATAATATTATGTGCTCACCAAAGTAAAATTTGAGAACACAGCAATATTTCTGAAAGTCTGACGGGCAAAAAAACACGAACAAGCCAAATGTTTAGCCAGATTATCTAAAACCAAAAGTGAGGGAAGACTGTGTCTGTGCACAATTATCTTGGTAGCTGGTACTATGGTAGGTCAGAGTCTGTAAACTGTGATAAATGTTTTAAGTTAGAATAATGCTCTGCTACAAAAAAGTTTGACAAGACAAGAAACACATGTCCCAGATTTCAGCATCTAACTTGGTTAGAAAAAAGATTCACTAGGCAAAGCTCGGCATTGATTTATTTATGGCCACTTAGGGACAGCGCAACAATCTGTAAACACAACACTGACATATTATATACTTATTAAAGTCCATGTAGAGTAAGAATAAATATGTGTTCTGAGTTTGTCAGACCAACGAAGAAAGTGTTATTAACCACCCAGCCAAATATGAATGATTAAAAATATCGACAAGTTTAAGAAATCTGGTGTCCAAATCATGTAAAAATGAATTCTCAGCAACTCTGAAGTGACTGAAACATGTCAGATGAGTTCAGAAAATATCATGACTAACATTGAGCGAGATGAATTAATCTCTATTTCTTCTGATAGATGTGCAGGGGTATGCTCAGGGTGACCTTAGTGTGTCATCGAGCCACCCTTTAGGAGCGCCCACAAAATCCTGGACTAAGAACTGATGAAAACCTGTTTTAACCTGACTCCACATTTCAGTAGTATATCGTTCAAAGTCTTTTCACATGTTTTCAGCAACTATTTTCCAACATATTTAATGTTTATTGAAAGAATTCTCAGAATTGCCATTACACTGACTTTGAGTTGATTTTGGTGACTGAGAGCGAAAATAATGAATAAAAACAAGGTAGGTATTTGCTGTAAAACCAAAATAACGGGCTGAAAGATGATAAAGTGCTCTGTTGAGCCAATGGTGATAATTCTCTGTGGGGGTGATAAATCACTACAAGGGACCCCTTTGACATTACACATAGTCAGGTTACCCATTGCAAGTATAGCAACTTTAAAGCAATGCTCATGTTCACTGTAATACTGCAATCCAGCTTTGTTTCCAGTATTCTGGCAGTTCTTTCTCAGAGACAAGACATTTCTCCAAGAACAAGTCTTTGCTGTGTCAGTTACAACACTGACACAGCAAAGAATTCTGTCTTGCCTTCTCTACGTTGCATTTGAAATTTCTTTTTGAGTCTGCCACAGGAGTATGTTCTTCTTTTTTGTGTTGAAATCACAGTTGATCATTAAACTTAGATTCAGCAAGCAATTTAATTTGCTATAGTACAAAACTCTGAACACACACTGACACACTGTACCATAACATAACCTTTGCAACGTTGTAAATTCTAATCACAATTAGAGTTGCAACTTATTGGTTTACAATTTATAACTTGGTCTGAGATAGATAACTCACATCTGACATCCCTAAACACTTTCGACAGGAACTATTTGTGGGTCCATCCATGCACACGAAGTAAAAGTTTCTAAGAGCGTAATGAAGCCCCTGGGTCATGAGTTATGCATAGTAGAAATAAACTGTGATGAATCATTGATCTTTCGATGGCCCTTGATGAAAATTGTAATGATACCTTGTAGTCCGACGCTGTGGTTGAGATGAAGCCCATTTTCTTCAGTAGAGCTCCCTTGTGGCTGAGAAAAATGTCACGATGCTGGTAGCACTGGTTAAGCAAAGCTCCCAGGAGCTCTGTGACCTATATAGAAAAAGCAACTAATTTGGATGTTAAAACTCTGTTGGCTGGTGGTCACAACAATCAAGTACAGATGATTAAGCTGTTTTTGTGCTGTGTTATATTAGAAAAACACACAGTCACTCATTGGTTAAAGCCGTGCATCATTTAGCTGTTTGTAATCATGATTAAAGGAAATTAAATGTCAGAGACTTCAATTAAACAATATTTTTTGGCAGTTTTAGGACTTCTGTAAAATTAGCCAAAATGAACATGTGTTACGTTGTTCATTTAGCTCGTGTTCAAAGTTTCCTTTTACGTTTTATTTATATAATATTTTATCATCAATGGCATCAGTGATATCATGCTGTTTCATTGTCAGAGGATAAATCAGATATTACACATCAAGATGGTTCCAGGTGGATTTGCAAGTTAGGTCTAATTAAAATATACTGACATGCCCATAAATATTAATGATGGCATGGGGACTTTATCTCTAGAGATCACATGAGCAGTTATTTAGAGGTAAAGATGAGCCCTAGCAGTCAGTGATGCATACAATTATATATGTTAATTGTTGACATCTGTTGCATGAGCTTGTATTTTTACAGTTACAGCCTGTAGTAATTACAGTCACCTCAGAGGTAAGTTATATGAAATGTTAAATGTATGTTTGAGATAGATAACTGATTTAACTGACGTTGCTACAACTCATGTGTTAGTAGCAATTTCCTAATGACGCACACCAACCATGCATCAGCACCAGCTTACAAATCTAAGTCCAATATTCACTCTCTTATTAGTCACTCCTAAGCTTAACTCTTGATGGAAACATCCACCTTGTCTGTTCCCATATGTTCAGGTGGATCTGTGCAGTGAGAATCAATCTGAACAGTGCAACAATAGGCTGTTAAACCAAAACAAGCTGAAAGATGCTAAAATGCTCTGGAAGGCTAAGTAGATGATGATTCTCTGTGGATTTGTCATACCACCCATTAGTGTTATGGACTCAAGAGTTGCTTAGTGCCCCTTATTGAAGTGTCTGTATCAAAAATGTTTCATTATGTTAATGAATAAATTACATATTGTCTGATTTACCTGTAGTGGTGTCATGCTGGTCATTTTGGTTGTCAGAAGATATCTGTCTCTGAAAAATGTTTACCTCCACTCACATACAATGGAGGTGAATAGAGTTGTGTTTGTGCTGCTCAAGGCATTGAAAAGAGTAAGCCGTGTCCTTGTTACTCTGGATAATAAACCTGTATAAATAAACCCCGATATCTACCCAGCTATTATAACACCAAGGAAATATTTCATTCAATTATTTTTTTCATTATTTGGATGGACTGACCCTTCTTCTGCCTTTAAAAGTTTTTAATGCTCTATGTGCTTACACGGGCCATTATCTTTTATTGATTTCTCTTGTTAATGCCTCAGAGGAGATAATTAAAACAATCAGTGACTAACAGAAGGATTTTATGCTTTGAAACAATTGAAATGAGGATTATGCAAGAGGTATAAATTGTGTCTACAGCTCAATATCTGGAAAAATCCCCTCATATTACACTAAGCACATTGATTGTATTGTAAAAAATGAATACAGCCCAAGGTAATGTCAAGTATTATCAATTACATAACAATGCCATTGTTTTCCTCATTGAATCCTTCTTCTTTTATGAAAATTCAGTGTTATTTCAGATTAAGAATATTTTTAGCAAAAGCATGCTTCCCTCCCACAATAGCACTCACTGTCCATGTCTTTGTTTCTGATTCACATAGAGACGTGACATGAAAAGAGATACAGAGAAAAAGAACATTTTTTTTTTCAATCTTTCTCAGCAGAACATGATTGCAGGGCAGGGGAAAAAATAAATGACTGTTTCAGTCTGTCTCTGATGATTTACTGGGAAGCAAAAAATCTCTCATTTAATAGTAGGCTTTTTGCGTGCTATTTTTCCAATAGTAATGCCAGTCATGTTGAAGCATGTGCAGATAATATATATTATACAGTATCTACAGATGCTTCACTATGACTGAAGTCCAACTTTTTAAGCAGCTGCCCTTCAAAACCTACACAATGAAGACTTCCCTCTGGTCTTGACAGAAGTTTTGTAAACCACGCTTGCTACGCCTCTCCCTCTCTCCCTCCCACCATGACTCAGATTTTATGTCCCTTATCTTGTTGTCTGAGGCGCTCTTCTTGCCTTTAAATCAATTTCCTCCATGGGGATTAATAAAGTTGAATTGAATTGAATTGAACATGAGCTGAAGCAGATATGAAGATGCAAAGGCAGTGTAGCGTCTCTTTTCACGTATTGAAATGAAATATAATGTGCTTATCCTAAATGCCTCTGACAGGATTAACCACAACGATTTAAGGTTTTTTCCCCAGGGAGTTCAAGCTAACCCCTCCACACACACACACACATACATACACAAGCACACACCACGATTGTGTCGTAATTGCCTTGGTTGGTGTGGTGAAAGCTGGAAAACACACAGCAGTAACTCACTGATTCAGAAGTGTTATTTATGTTCAGTTGAGTCTGCTTCTAGCTCCAGGCCAAAAACGGTACCGTCTCTGTCAGCATTGTGTGTTGGCTCTGAACGAAAATGTAATAACATGCCCTGTGTTGCTGTTGTTTTTCCAGACGACTAACACTATTTGGGCTGAGGACGAATACTTCCTGCGGCAGTGCTGTCACTGCTGGTGGTAAATATGAAGTCTGCCTGTAACATGGTTTCCTTTTGGTGTCGTCTAGTTCATATCTGTCGGCGGGGTGATGCGACAACAGGAAAACTCCAGAGACTTAGTTTGAAAATTAAGTAATAAATGTAATAATAATGATGTGCTCGTATGCAAATTTCTCATTACGCCCACTCATAGCAATGATACTGGCAGTGATGATGCTAGACAGCCTACAGCATCATCCCAGAGACAGCATGCATTGACACCGACAGCTAGACACTTCATGGTGTATATCCAGCATTTGGATTGCTTTCATAAACACCCCATGAAATACATCTGGAGAAAAAAAAATCCTGCTTTACTGCTCCACAAAAAAAAAAAAAAGCATTTTTTTCCCTCAGCAGCTCTTTTCTTCAGGGTCCCCAGAGGGACAAAACAGCCCAGTCCACAAAGGACAAGGGCTGCTGTAATCAGGGGACGCCTTGGCTCACATGAAAGCAGTTGCCAAGCCGAGATTGCATCTCTCTTCACCCACTGTTTCTGTCCCAAGCTGCCATTCTGGGTGTGCGATTGAGTTGCAGCCATGTCTTCATCACAGAGATGTGGTAGATGTTGTGATATGGCTAAACTGCTGACATAAGGCTCTCGGGCAGATGGCACCGTTTGATTCTGGGCCAAAACATCTCCTCTGTTGGCAAGGAGCTCAATTTTGTTGCTGAGCCGGTTAAGAGATGCTATTCATGAAAATTTCATCACCAAACTAAAACTCTTTCACTAAAATGGGGTTCAAAGGAAACAGTTGTTGTAGTATAAACATATCATAGCCTCCTGCACTACACTCTGTAGAAGCTCTAGGACTCGTCTTATACATGCAAACTCATCTTTAATTCATTCCCTACAGCAGCATAACCTCAGCTGTGATCCCAATTTACATTTTAAATGACAATCCCTAATGCTAACAAATTAGACTACTGTATAACAGCAGGGAATCCCCTTGGTGCTACACATAAAAAGGTAAACAACAGTAGCGCTCAAGAAGAGACTAGAGCAGTTTCACCATCTTGTTCTTTATTTTACACCTTAGGTCACACTAAGCCTCGTTAACGAATGAACTATCCACAAAAACGAAGGACTCTACGCGACATAACAAACTGTTCTCTCATCATTGTTTCAAAGAATTTATTATGAAGTTATTTTTACTCCTGGTCAAAATAACATTACAACTAATTTGTTAGAATAACAATACCAATCTCATTCTGGACTTCTCATGGTCAAAGTTTTGTTCAAATAGTCTGTGTCTTTGTATATTAATCCAGATGTATCTGTGGTTATAAAGCAGTGGCAGTGCACCTACACACATATGCAGCTGGGGTCGCTGTGATAAAAGTTATTTGGAGCTCTTGCGATGGACTAATGAGTGAAGGTATTAAATAGATCTAAATAATATAATGCATATTACGGTTCTAACCAGTAAAATATTTCAGAACAATTGTTTTTTGGTTTTTTTTTTTGTGATGAAATGTTTTTATTTGAGAACAATTGTTTACTGTCTGTTTGTTGTCTTGAATTTTTGACACCTGCTTGACAAAGTTGTTGTATGATTGGCTTTTGAAGACTTAAAACTTAATACTTAAAACTCCATTATACTCTATAACAGTGGTTCTTAACCTGGGTTCGATCAAACCCTAGGGGTTCGGTGAGTCGAATTTTTTATACCATTTGTTACAACATATCTTTGTGAGCAATGGTTTTCGAGGATGCTGGACATAAAAACTAAGAAAAGGAACAGACTTTGCTGTGAAAATGACATGAGGCTGGCACTTGCCAAGGTGAAGCCACGCATATCTGAACTGGTCTCTCAAAGGCAACAGCAGAAGTCACACTGAGGTAAGTTGTTGTGAGTTCATGCACTGTGTTGGTTTTGTTATTTGAACAAGGTGATGTTAATGCACGGTTCATTTTGTGCACCAGTAAAACATATTTTATTTTTTACTAAAGTAGGGTTCAGTGAATGAGCATATGAAACTGGTGGGGTTCGGTACCTCCAACAAGGTTAAGAACCACTGCTCTGTAACGACTTGCTGTTATTTTCAGACAGGTACAAGTCTTGCCAGTAGAGTAAAAAGCTTTTCCACACCTTTTAAAAAAAGCTGGTGGAAGCACAATAATATCTACCACACTGACGTCTATTATCACCTTTTAAAGTTGTTATGGCTAATGTGTTAGCAAGCAGTGAGCTATTTACTGTCCAACCATCCATTACTCCAGATGTATAAATATATAAGTCTGTGTCCAACTGACAAATAGGTCTAATATTCACTCCGCTTTTAACTCAGTTTTTGGTCTCCACCAATTCCCATTTAAAAGTAAAAACGTTAGGAAGAACTATGGGTGTATAACCAAAATGCCATAGCATTAAAAAATGGAGGAGGTGGGGTGAGGCTATTTAATATTGATTACAACAGCTTTAAAGAAATTGTTTGACATTTTGGGATATATGCTCAGACCTATTTGCTTGGAGCTATGAGACATTACCACTCTCATGTCTGTACAATAAATATGAAGCTAGAGCGACCTAGCTTAACCTATTCAACTGCAACATTTCCGTTTTTACACTTTATTTATTGAACATATTCAACAAAGTAGATTTATTAGCTTTAGAGGTGATTTGTTACCTTTGGACAGGGCCTGGCTAGCTGTTCCCCCTGCTTCTAGTTTGTGTGGAGCTCAGCTAACCAGCTGCTCGCTACAGTTTCATATTTACCATAAAGACATGAGAATCTTCTCAACAAACTCTTGTAAGATGTCCCAAAATGAAGAAAATTGCCAAATTTGGCCACTTGGGGACAGTAGAAAATGGCTCTGAACTCTGAACATTGATCTTGTGAACTTACTTACACATTGAGTAGCTGCAGAGCAACATTATCTTTAATTTAGAATCTGTTTGTTTCTACCTGCTGAGTGTAAGTTCAATATTAACTCTCTATTTTTGGTCTCTGCCAACTCTTACGGAAAATAAACCTGGCTCTTTAGGTGCTAAACATACCCTATGTTTACCTCACCTTATGTGTTAATATATTTCAAATCATTTCTTATTTACACATGGGTATTTATGACTTCTGTTGCTGCCTCTCAGAGCCAGATACAAGGTAATATGTAATTTCACAATGACGTGCATCAGTTGGAAAAGATAAATACAGCAGCTGTGACGAAACCTAAAATACATTTCTGGTGAAGACTCTGCATTATCTGATTTTAGAATGAATAGGAAAACATCGTTGCATTTAGCACAAAATGAAGTTTTGGTCCTCTTTTGTTCTGGAACCTACGACAAACAAGTACCAGACTGCCCAAAGGCACAAGAAGGCATTAAGAGTTTCATTATCCGATTGATTAACCACTGAAAGCAGTATGTGCAGTATATACTTCAGAGCTAATGAGGGGAGTCAGGCAAATTTGGAGGCTTTGAAGTGAGGAGCTGAGGCCCAAGTGGTCGGCTTTCACACCCACTGGTAGATTTAAGCGCATTATCTGCCATGATTGGTCCAGCTTTGGCTCCCCCATTTCTGCTTTTAGTGAGAGAGTGACAGCTCAAAGCAGAGGCTCGATGAGGGACGGGAATCAGAACAAACGGCACCGTGGAGACACAGACAGGACAGAGGACTAATGCAGAATGTGTTGCTCTCCTCACGTACTGCATGATGGACTTGTATCTAGTCAAGGACGATGCAGCTTGGACCGACACTGTGTCAAACCCAGCCAGGGGTGACAGGCTGGAGATACGTGTGAAAGATCTTTTTTTTTTTTTTTTTCAAACATTTCTCTAGGCAAGGTGCGAAAACTCCATGAGAATGTTCCGGAAGTTTCAGACATACAGAGGATTTTGTACTTCTTTCTACTTTCTTCCTCTTTCCTTATGCAACTGAACTCAGTTATTATTAATAAAGGATTCGACATTTCCTGATTTGAGTTAAGGAGATGTTAATTTCCTGCCAAAATTGCCTGGTGTCATAAAACTACACCTTAGTGACAGCTGCAAAATAACTAAGAACGTAATATGACAATTAATCTTCACAATCCCGTGGCCATGAAAAGCATGAAGCTAATAAATCCTGTAGAGAGCCAACACAAGGATGCAATTACAGAAACTAAAAGATGAAGAAGTATATGTACGTGTTGAGGCCTAATTGTGCTGAAGATGATTAGATGAGTGCAGTACGTCACCGTGTTTAAAGCGGAAATTAGAGGAGGAGGAAATTACACTGTATTTTCACTTTTCCAATGAGCCCTGACTCATTGTTATCATTACTTTGCCAAATCAAATATGCATTTCCTTTCTAACAAGGGAATCCATTAGCAAGTTACAGAAAGTGATTGCTATTTGGATGTGACTGGAGTTAGTTCCTGGGTCTTACCGGGAAGCAAATATAAGGTAATACTGCTATCTCTTTATTCAAGCAGCTGGATGTTGAAGACGATATCAAAATGCCTTAAGCTATGTAATTTACCACTAGATGCTGGATCCAGACAATATTGAATCTGATATGCAAAGTCAATTTTCTGACAAAATATATTGTTTGAATCTGCATTCACTTTGTCTAATATGTCTTAAAGTGATGGTTTCATTGAGAGCAACACAGCAGAAAAACTGATATTTTTATAACCCCAGTGTGATAAACATGGACAGTTATACAAGTGTATTTGTTGATGATTATATGATTATATTACTTATGATCAAAAACTAAGAAGTCGTCAACTTTCCTAACAGCCAAACATCAAGCCATCTCGGCGTCTGTCTTTCCGCCTTTTATTTTACAAAGCTCTCGCCAACGACTATAAGTCAGTCCCAGATTTACTCTTGTCGGACAGCTTCTTGTTCAGTCACTCTCTCCTTTTCACCTTTCTCCATCAGTGTCACCTACTCAACTCTTTCTGTTTTTGTCATTACATGCATAGAGGCTGCTGAGCCCGGATACATTGCCCGCTTGCCCGGCTCCGGTTTTGACACAACACCGCCTCTACTGTCCGACAGCATTTGCCTTTGCCCAGGGCCTGAAAACCTCTCCTTCCCAGTGGTCCAAAGCACTAACACTCCCCTGGTGCTCTGAGCTCAGCACAGCTAACCAACTGAGCGAACATTAGCTAACAGCAACTATAATTTGCAGCTGTTTACTTCACTGTCCATCAGAAAACTCTGTACTGAACGGAGAGCTAAGGGACAGACTGAGGAGATCAGAGAGGAAGAACATGTTCTCCATAAAATGTGAATCAGTTTCACCAGAATTAAATAGTTGGTGGTGTGTGACTTTGTGCCAATAAGCAGTGGCATATTCCTCTCGGGTAATCGTACCTGGAGTACAATGTTACATTGTGCGGAAACAGCAGACATTCAGTACAGAATGGCAATGACAGAGATACCATTTATCTGAATTTATCATTTATCAAAATGAAATAATATCTGTTATTTTATGGTAGAAAAAGTTGCTTTAAGGCTTAAATGGAGTTGATGGATTGCAGGTGTATCCGGCTATTACATTACTTCATCTCTTAACTGGCTCTATCCACTCTGCCTGATTTTGAATCAGTGCCAGTCAGTCTGTGCCAGTTCCCACACTTGCGGTATTTGTAGTCAAGTACCTACTTGGGAGATGTATTTTTTGTGTTAAGAGCTACACAACTCAAGTGCCGGTTAAGATTGCAAGTGTTGTTTGTTGGAGCTCGTGGGATACCCTTAATAAGGTCACCCCGTCGCTTGTGTCTCAGCTGAGCTCAGATGCTTTGATAGTTCTATTTAATTTCCACATAAAAACAAAAAGGTAGGATCAGCAGGATTACAGATCAGCAGCGGTTAAGGCTGTCTGCGGGGCAGGGGCAAAACGGGAACCGTGTGCAGAAAGTCGTGATGCATAAACAGTGAAACAATTCCCAACCCTGATTAAGACTAAAACTGCTTTATGATGCGAGTCAGATCTAAAGTATAACTACCACAAAACCACAAAACACACAGTGAACTATTTAACCATTTATAAGCATGATAGAGGCCAACTAGTTTTCTAGCATGTAGGACAGCCTATATAACACTGAATCACATTTTCTCCACTGGTCGACCATTTTTATAGTCACGATCAGATGACAGCGAAAAACAAATGCACATTCAGGAGCTGAGAGCAGTAATACTGCACAATTCATAAAGCAATTAAACTGAGTTATGTAAAAGCCCATAAGGTAGCTGGCAAGAATAGTTTGCACTGCCAGCAACATAATATGGAAGCACTAGATGAAGCCGAGTGAACCGCCGTGTATCATTAGGACGAGAGACAAAGCCTAAAACATCCTGACAGACAGTTCTCGTTCTTTATTCCCTCGGTTTGAGACTCTCACTCTGGGAGGAACAGAGTATTGGGCGCCTTTGGCAGCGGAAAATATTTTAATATATTATTTAACACTGTATAGCTTAAGTGCAGTCAGTTGCCTCCACAACAGTTTATGTTTTAATGTTTGATGATTTGATATAGGTGTCATTTGTCTTTATTTGTGTGTGTGTTTTGTGCTTGTTTTATAGTTTGCTTGTTACATGTTGTGCTGCTTTCATCTTTCTTTCTTGACATCTTTGACCCTGGTGGACAATAAAGTTATATTTACCTCGATTCTGAATAAAATTCTATATTGTTCTGAATGGTTTCTCTGATACAATTGTGAGGGCAGTAATGTATTTATCAAAGTTATTGATACGTATATAATGTTTTATTTACTTCTTTATGTTTTATTTACTTCTTGATTATTGTTAGTGATGTTTAGGCCACAAATGTGTCTGAGAGACAATTGGTTATTATTATTATTTTAGTAAGTTGTTGAATAGTGAGCCTCACTTTGGTAATGTAATAAAATCCAACAGAACACACATTTAAGCTGCCTGAAAAGAAATGCAGGCTGACGAATAAAGAACATTTTTCAACCGAGTAAGTTGATTTTTTTTTGTTACATATTGAAAAAGGTGTTTTGAATGTGATGTGATCCAAATCCTACCCTACCCCAGTGATTTTTTCCGCAGATACACCGCCCCCTAAAAGAACGATGAATGGCTTTTTCAGGAAAGAATGGAGCTGTGAGATCCGGCTCCCTTCAAAGACCCATAATTTCTATCACTATCTGTTGGTCCTACAAGCAGCTTAAAGGCTCACTGCTGCCAACAACAAGACTAGTGTGGTGCTGTAAACAGTGATGAAGCGTGGCTCTGAATACCACTGGTATTAGATGAAATTATAATAATGTTTGAAGTGTGCATCAGCAGTGGATAGGATACGATAGGATAGGACATGAATTGGGACAGACCCTGTAACTTATAAAAATGTAGCCAGCAGTAAACCTAAATCCAATGTCCCATTCAATGCCCACAATGCAGTGCACAAAGAAAATGGAGGAGGTACTCACAGATGCGAAGCATGAAAACATCTCGTAGGTGTGGAGATTATCTTGTGAAAACACTTTTGGGGGAAAAAATGTACCCTTTTGTTTTATCGGCAGCAGCATCAGAGCTGGTTTCTCATGAATTGTGGGGTTTGTGGTTCAATCCCCGGATCGTTCTATATGCTGAAGTGTCCTTGTGCAAGACACGAAACACCTTAGTAGTACAAAACAGTAGCGTACATTCATATCTTGCCTACTTAACTACTATACATGTATGCATTCATGCGTGCAGTTGCAGCAGTGAAGGATCAGAAAGGACCTTGACAGATAATAACATTTCAGGCTACGAGCATGTCAAATGAACGGCACACAGGCTAGAACAGGGCCACTAAAGGGTCCAATTGACGGTCATGATTTTGCCAAATGTAAAACAACACAGAGAAATCAGCAATTCCATTTCTTTAATAAGATGTGTGGCTTCTCTTGATTTGTCCACTCCACCAGATACTGTCCTTATAACAGTACCTGGTCTTATGCTGGTTACATAGATCTTACAGGCCTGCAGGCTACATGACACAACACTGTCAGGATTTGGCTATTGTTCATGCAAGTGGAATAATATATATTATGAGTATATAGACGGTTTAACGTTAACTGCACTGGCTGGTGTAGTATTGTCAAAAAGTTTAGCCATGGCGAGGTAGCTAGGGGAAACATTAAGGCTGCTGCTTAAAGTATTTAACTCTCAGTGTTTTTCAGTTAAGTTAGCCGCACAGTCTGAAATGTGAAGAGTAAAAAGGAGAAATGTTGTGTGGGGGAAAAGATAACTGATTCAATATATGTCAAGAACAAATAAAAAGGAGTGAAGGAGTCAAAAATAATTTTTAAATAACGTTTTCTAGTTTCAGTTTTTCTTTTTTTTATTTCTTCTGTCTTAAAGTGAAACAAGGACACATACATTTTTATTTTAAGTATTTCATCTAGTATTTATTTAGTCATATTTTTTTTACTTTGACAGCCTAAAACTCATCAAACATGAATTTAAGATTATAAAAGTACATATGGGTTCCTCTAGTCCATACTCTAAAGGTGAGTTGTGACACCTTTAGACATGCATGTTGAACGCTGCAGAAATGATACACAAAGTTCATGAGAGATCACGGACGTTACAGATGTTTCTTATTCATGGTGTTGAGAGGCTGGAAGCTGTACTATTTGAAACACATTGTTGAAATTGCACTTATTCTCTTCACTTTCATCATCTTCTGTGAACGGATGGTTCAATAATTGTTATCATTTTCAGAATGGAACACATCTTTACACATTTTGAAGGTGTCACTTTGTTACTATTTTCAAGTTTAACTGGCCCAACCTGAAGGTCAAATCGGGCTCTACTTGTCCATTAAAATGAGTTGGACACCCCTGCTCTACAGCATCCATTCTAACGGGCACATTAAAAAAACCCCTTCCGTCAGTAGTAGCAGTTTTGCACTGCCCTCTTTCTTTTTTTTTTTGCATGAGTCACACATGTTGACTTGTTTTATGGCTGCACTTGTACAAAGTCATTATTCTGGATAAGAGTGTCAGTGAAGAGCCTACCTTGTAAACCATGAATCATTAACAGTGCTGAATTTCGTACAAAAGAGGAGAGTCTTGCCAGCGTGAGCACTCAGTCACAGGCTGGCTTTCCATACACCCACAGCTACACTCACACACACACACACAGAGGTAGAGAGACTCCAAACACCCCGAGAAACAGTTGGATTTTTAATGTGCAATAGCTGTGAAAATGAAACCCCCTTCAAGTGGCTCTCATCAAACATTTACGTTTCCGAGAGGGGATTAGCAACCGATGTAACTCGGATAGTGTCGCAACAAGGCAACTTTATTTGACATGTTGATTGAGCCTTCTTTTGTCGTGGCAGGGTTGAAGCTTCACAGCGCGACTTTTCAGAAAAAAGAAAGCCACCTACTGCTGCGGTCGCATGTGTTTACATACATTACAGAGAAATGTATGTACATTTTATGGAAATGACGCCCTGCAGCAGCGATGATTCAGCAAACTAAAACTTGGCCAACATTGTCAACAATGGAAAGGACTCTGGTTATAAAGGCATGAAGGTCAGCATGCCCAACCTCAGTGGAAAATGTTAGGACTGTCCTTCGCTAACATTCATGCTGACCCATAAAGGACGCAATGAAAAAAAGATGTAGCATATTTGCATATAGATTATAGCATGAAATATGTCATGGCTGTACACCGTAATGTGATCGTCTATCTAATGCTTGATTCATCTGAAGAATTCTTTGATCTGGTGCCATGGCTGTTATTTGCCAGACTTAGCAAATGTGCCAAACAGACTCTATATTTCTGAATATTGTTTCTATTTTAACACCTCTCTCTCTGTCTCTGTCTTTCTCTGACGATTTCACTCTTCTGGAATAATTGAGGTATTTGGGTCATGCTGTCAATAGAATAGCATCCCTCTGTCATGTAGGGACTTCCTGGGGAACATTATTAGCCAAAAAATAAAAATGATCAGCGTATAGTGAGGCCTTCATTGATTTGCCCAGAGAGATGACTGCTCAACGTGATAAATGAAGAAATATTACCCTGCAAACTGCAATATGGCCTAAGTGACAGCCGTTTTAGAGGCATGATATAACCATTCAGAGTTTTTTTTTAGACTAAACTATGTCGTAAAAAATTCCCAGCAGTAACTACTCAGTAAATCACCAAATACAAAGATATATCCATCATCTTTCAAACGTTTATTTCACCAGAGAGACAGAATAGGCCTAAGAAACACAAAGTAACGGCTCCTGCCACATTTATCACTAATAGAAGCTTGGCACTTGCATCACAAGTCTCCTGGCCGTGTCTTGTGGTGTCATCATGAAGGTCCGCTGGAGATTTGCAAATAATATCTAAATATATAACAAGTGGGCCAAAGGAGGAGAGGTACCTGAATAAAGAATGTTGTTGTGTGGCTCCAGGCGCATTCAGGAATAAAGGAAAAGGGCTAAGGTACATTGGTTTCCATTTTAAGTTAGTAGGCACATTAAAGTGTGTTATCTTTAGCCCCTCTGGTCCTGTCCTTTTTTCTTTTACTCTTAAGCGCTATGAGCCACAGTCATATAAGTTAAGACGAAGAAGTTTATTTTTCCTGCCACTGTTGCCCTTGAAAAGTCAAATCTCACCCTCTGACTGTGCGTTTCACTGCAGGTTTATGGGAGCTTTAACTCTCACAGGAGGGAAGTCCTGTGAGAGTTAAAGCTCCCATTGTTTTCAGAAAACACACCAATACAGTTTACCGGGACAAACTACTCCCCAGTCAAATGATATGCCATTTACAGCACCTAACTTTAGTCGTAATCACCCATTTTATGCGGCTTTTATCATCTGCAATAAGTTTAAATAATGCAAGGAATTGCTGTGCAGTGATGCTGGGGGAACGGGGAAGAGTTGGAGTCAAAAAATCCATAGGTTTAGTATATCGTATATGCAGGCATTGTAGTCAACATAAAGAAGTTAATAAATCTTGTCCAAAAGAACAACAGATAGTACTTGCATATTTTATAAACACTCTGGGGTTACGAAATGCGATAAAGTAGTACACACTGGGTTGGGATTTAATCATAACACGTGTGTATGTGCTGCCCTGGTTCTGTTACAATATTTAAAATCCATCAGAGGTGAGAGATTACCAGAGTTTCTTTTTCGTATTCTTTATAATAAGTCCAGGCTTCTTCTTACACTGACACAAGGGTTCCTAAATAGATCATTGGCTCACAAAGTATTGTTCTTAAACATTAATCATCACTGTCTCATTATCTTATGATCAACTGTCACCACAGATGATAACCTCATTTAGTTTATTAAAAAATGATGCTCAAGCATGTTGGTAGTTCATGATTTAGTGACATGTAGTGACAACAGTGACAACAGTGACAATAATTCAGCAGGACTATATAAATGTCTTTTAAAGACCTACTGTAAGTGCATTACAGAGGGATTCATGTGCAGTTACCATTTATATTATTTAAGTATCCATAGAATATTTATTGATACATAGCTGTGCAGTTAGCATATTGTATCAGTTAACACATAAAAAGGTTAGCAGGTCTAACTAAAGGGTCCTCTTTCAACTAACTAGCTGTTTTTTTGATCCATACGATCATTTTTTTCAATGAAGATGTCCTCTAATCTGCTCTCTACTTTAACAAACAGGATGAGCGACATGTCGAACACTTGCCCTGGTTCTAATTTTGCTACACCTCCAAGTATGGCTATGAGAGATCAATCAGCAGTCTACCCTAGTTTTATTGCCAAGTGCCATTTTTCACACACAAGGAATTTGTTTTGGTGTCATTGGTGCATGACAAACATTCTCTAAAAATATAAGAAAGATAAAGAAAAACAAGTATTAAACGTATAAACAATATAAATATATTTAGTCGATATGTTTTAAAATGAAAAGAGCAGTACAGCTGTGCAGGAATTGCAAGTACCAGGTAACGCACAAATGTTCACAGTGTGCAGAATATTTGAAATATGCAAGTAAATAACAAAACAAGTAAGTCTGATCTCTTGTAGTATATCTGGACTGCTTTTTCATGCTCCATTCATTTTCTCTTGCTGTCTGTTAGGAAGCAATGTCTACAGCTATGCTAGCGACTCTGTGAGGCTGTAGGCACGGTGATGCTTTAACCTAAATGCTGACATCAACCTGCTGAAGGGCTCTTAATGAAAATTTTTAAAATGCAGACATTCAGCCACCATCGTAGTTTAACGTGTTAGCATGGTAACATTTACTTAGAAAATATTGTTAGTTTTCATGTGAAAAACCTGATTCATTTTGACTGGATGATAGCACTAGTTGAAGGTTAAAGGATCACAAAAGTTATTACAATTCACCCCGAGGAGCTAAATTTCATGGCAAACCATCCATTAGTTGTCTTGACATTTCAAAAATGCAAAAAAAAAGGCAAAAATGTTAACCTCATGGTGGTGCTAGAGGAAAGGTCAGGGGTCACCAAAGTGATCAGAACTTGTCCTCAGGGATCTATTCATTTCTATAAAATTTCATGACAATTCATTGAACACTTGAGTTTTGTAAGTATGAACCAAAGTGGTGGACCGACTAACTGACAGGCTGGCATTGCCATCCCTACAGCCATGCTAACAGTATATGTAAGCCCAATCTTTATGGTAGATATACAATTCCTGCTCAATCATGGCTGAGCTTAAGAATCAATCCCTGCAGTGACCCATTTCTTGCTAAGAAACCTTGTCAGCTAGCTCCTGTAATTGCATCTAACAGTCTTAGTGAAGTAAGACAAAGCAGCAAGATTAAATAATATCCTGACCCTCGCTATTCAACATTTGAAATGATAACCTTTCATTGTAGTTAAGAGCCGAAAAACAATAATTTAAACAAATCACGACATACATTTAAATTAGCTGAGGTATGAGCAGTATAACCGTGCAGCTAACAGCTACACAATTATCTGCAACATGAGCAAAGAGCATGGTGTGCATTCCGAGTGGAGCTACACATGTGCAGCGCAGGAAGTCATCATTAACTCTTATTCAACAGGATGGATCGGGTAGGGACACCGACCCCTGGTGTTTTCATTACCACACTGAGCAAACCTCACTGCTACCACTGGAAATTACTAGCCATCACGGACTGGCATCAACAAACGTGGACAACATGTCAACAAACTTGATGTCGAGATTCGATAATTCACAAGAGTTGTCAACAGAGAGCTATTCATTCTGGTCTAATACACCCAACTTTTACTTGGTTAACAACTTCTTGGTTCTCTCTAGGGGAGTTCTTTGGGACCATATCCAGCTTTAGATGGAGGTGTAGCTGTGAAAAAAAAAAAAAAAATTCCAACCACCTGCTTTGCTTGAATTTTACAGATTTCTGTGTACTTGACGGAGGTGACAAGTTTGCAGAACTTCAAGTTTGAATTAAATTATTCATACAGTCTGTTATCACAAGCATAAAAAGAGTGAAAAGAAAAAGGAGTCAAGGATTGACCTAAATAGAAACCCTAACAAGATCCTGCATATCATACAACCTGAAACTCGGAAGTGTGAGTGACAGTGTACAAAAATGATTTGACAAAATGATTTGTTGGGACAGAACATCAGAAAAAGACATTTTCGGTACACGTGGTTTCGGATAGATTCCATATCATGATGACTGAGTGTGCAATGGAGTAGAAACGTGAAAGGAACTAAAAAAAAAAAAACACGTAAAGAGATAGAGTTAGAGCTGAAAACAAACATAGCTGGACACATTTCACATGCTCATATGTTTCAAATAGGACAGATGGGATATTGGGCAGTGCCAGATTCTGTGACTGTAACTGTCAAGAGGAGGCATTGCGTTGGAGATGGGTTTCAGCATGTGCAGAATCACAGGCAGCATCCATATCAACTGCTAAGTAGGAGGCAGCACCCACACACACAGCCGTATAGTAGCGGTGGTGTCTCCTGAGTCTGCGCGGAGGAATGACAGTCGGACAGGTAAATCACAGCCCACGCACTCACACTGACACAGACAGAAGACGTTGGATTGGTGTGATCTCCATCAGGGTCCCCAACTGCAGGTTTATACAGTATATCAGTGCAGAGAACAGAACAAAATGTGCCCAAGCATGATGGTGTGTTCATTTGAGGACTGCAACAGTTTGTTTCCCTGATTACTAGCAAGATTCCAAATATGTGGAGATAATGAAGAACATTAAAAACGTTGTAAGAATGCAGTACCCTGTGGTCTAAGAGCACGAAGAGGAACATCATGATTAGGGATGGGAATCGAGAACCAGTTCCGTGTGTTTCAATTCCATGGAATCGTTTGGCAGTTTATCTAACGATTCTCTTATCGATTCCAGCAAGCACGACAAATTACGCCATGTAAGTTACGCAAGTTTCGCACGTGCAGTGCAATCAGTAGTAAACAATGTCACCCACTCGGTTCAAATGCTCCAAAGTTCAGCTGCATTTTACCAAAACAGATGGCAATTCACTACCTCCTCTAGATGATGCTGATCAAACAGTTTGTTCTCCTTTTTTTCCCAAATGAGAATCGATAAGAGAATCGATAAAGAATCGAATCGTTAAGCAGAATCGATAATGGAATCGGAATCGTAAAAATCGTATCACTTCCCATCCCTAATCATGATTGGTGAGATTATGTATTGCTTCCTAAGTCAACCGAATCTTTAAAGTGAGTTTTGCTGAACAGCGACCACTGCCGATTACCACATTGAATTTCCCTTCATCTCCAAGTGTCTTCAAAGCTGCACATCAGCATTTTCATGTTAAAAAAGGGTCAGATACAATGTGAAATGTGAATGGTGCTGTTCATGGCCACATAGAAAGAAATATCAATTTAGCAAATTAGCATTTCTTTTAAATTCATTTTTATTCTTTCTCAAGCTTTATTTTTGTTCGACATTGAAGAACTTTTGTTTGGATTGATTTGGCACAAAACTAATTCCATACAGGGGGGCATTACCGGCGGCACGGCAGGTGGTCACACCCAGACAGGTGTCTCTCGTATGTGTGTGCTGTTACCGACACATATATTCCCTGTCATAGCTACAAGCTGCTAATAATGGTTCCTTGCAATGTCAGGCTTTTCAGAATGTCTTTGTAACTCATTCCCAGCCTAAAATGAAATTCTATCATACTGTCCCTGTCCATCGTGCTTTAGCCCGAAATGCTTAGACCTTAGAGAAGGTGTGTTCGATTTGCTTACCCTGCTGTCCAGTGATGAAAAAATCAGGGAGCGCAAACGAGAGAGAGGTGGCAGCGAAACCGCAAAGACAACAGCAAGAGCAAAACCCTGTTTACTGAAAAAGAAACAAAGCAAACTGTAAATAAAAACATATGATTTTTTTTTTAAAGTTATAAATTTTATGTTTGAGATTACATTTTTTTGGTCTCAGTGAGTTTCTCTCTTAAATGAATTGTGTTCTTTCTCAAGCTTTATTTTTGTTTGACATTGAAAAAGTTTTGTTTCTGACTCTGTCAATGAAAAGCGGTGGTGCAATCATTCACATTCTTTTAGTTAAGAAAGGAACTCAGGGAAGTTTTACATTTATATATTATCTTTTTTCCAAATATTTTTGTTTATACTGCCAGCAGGGTAAATCTGGGTGGGGAAAGTAAAAAAAAACAGCATTTCCCCCTCCCTCATTACCACCGCTGATGTGCCCTTGTGCAAGGCTCTTAACCCCAAACACTTCAGTGGAGCTGCTCAGTGGCCAGCAGATCAGACTGTGAGAAAAAAAGAGGCTTCTTCAGTTAAACTTCCTTTAATAGATACTGGTTTTAAAAACAATTAAATGCTTTAATTTTCAAGCCTTTGACAGGTGAAACATTACAAATGTTTTCTATGACAATGACCCTGACCTTCAAACATGAAACACTAAAAATACAAAACCATGCAGCAGAGTTGATAAGCCTTGATAAGACACCAATATCACAAGTCTTTGCAAGTGCATAGCTAAAATAATTCAATGAAAACTCATGATAATAATACATTTGAGTTCAGATGACATTGACATGACAAGGCCATCCAATCATCACACTGCTTGGCCTTTGGCTCCGATCTGCGTCACCGCGATGAACCTCAAGCAATTCAAGTCCATTTATAGCTCGTGTGGATGCATGCTCAAAGGACTCATGTTCAGTGAACAGGTAATCTGTCAGGTTGACCTACCACATAATAGGTTGTTCATGCTATATGCTACACTAGAGAGCCGCCTCAGTTGGTCATGTTTCACTGGAGGAAGGGCTGATTCACATGTTGCATTCACAATAATTGTTTCAGTGCTGCACACCTCATCTATTCGGACCAGGGGTGTACACAGAAATCAGATATTTGATGCCAACTTGTTCTAATTCCACCTATCAAAGTTGATTATATGTTTAACTGCAGCTAGTCTACAGATGGGTCAGGTTGTAAAGGGCTTTGTAACTTCCTGTATATTCTTTGAAAGCTGATGCAGTCTGATCTCATTCACTTATCAGGCAAGATGCAGTTAATCTCGAACAAGCTTACTCTATCCAGCCCATCTACCTGCGGGGAGCAGCTGCGCACACGCCCCTTAAATCGGGTTGTGGGTTACCAGGTTGCAGTGACAGATGGGTTGATATGTAGTGGTGGGTTGTGTGTGTGTAGACTGGGATTCATAGACGATCTGGTAATTAATAATAAAGTTTGAGAGCCATGCAAAAAAAAAAGAGTTTCCTGGGAGAAACATAATGGGAGGGCACTCTGGAAGATGGTCTTGAAATATGAGAGAAACTGGCTGGTCACAGTTAGGAATTTTCATCAAATGAATATTTCTATTAAAAGAGATTGATGCATGCTGTTTACATTAGATCGCCACGAAGGGCGAGGGCAAGAGGAGCTGCTTTGTTTTGAACCAGCTGCAGATCCATCTTTGCTTTTGTCAAGTATGATCTTAAAAAAAAGTGTTAGAGAATGTAAATGTTTGGTCAATGACACCAAGATAACACCATCAAGCTGATCAGAATTAGTGTTGGTTTCTTCTTGTTAACAGTACTGCCAGCATAAATGTGGATTTACCTCATGGGAATGAAAACTATCGGGATAATTGAATAATCCTGCTGCTTGTGATGACCCATGGGTACTAAATTGCCTCAGCTCAACAAAGCCGGCAGTGCACCTTGTTGAAGATGACCTCTCATACGTGGACTCATATTATCATTGCAAATATATTCTCTCTTAAGGTCGTTATGAATGCAGTTCTCTAATATAAACATGTAATATTATTTCCAGTAAGGTAATACTCTCTGTTGTCCATGAATGTCTTTATGTGAATATTTTTACCTGAAGCATCAGGTGGTAAAAAAATCATTTTTTAAATGGGTCTTGCAGGTCATTCTGACAATATTATACTGTTGCTATGTTGAGTAACTTACCTAAGTACAATTTTCAACATTTTCCATTTGCAACACTAAACCGTTTCCCTCTCAGAGCTGCTATAACCATTAAAAAAATGTGTTTAATAAAATGAATTGATCAAATGATTATGTGTGACAGGATTTGCCTATAATGTCAAATCCATTGGTAATATGACAAATTCAATACAACAAAAAGAATTGTTCATATTTGTAATGATATTACAAAAACGATAAAGGCATATTTTTTTTACCGCTACTGGTATCTTGGCATACAGACAGACATTTTACTAATTCAGTACTTTGGACCCTTATTTGTGTATTTTATGATTCCCATGAGATCATTTGGTAAAGGGGGGCTGAGTGGTAGATTTTGAGTGTGTGTTTTGTTGTGTGGTTTGAGTCCCCTGAGTAGAACACTTTTGGATTCAAATTAAATGGTGTGTATAATGCAGTCATTAATTTGCCAGCATATTTTGACACAAATACTCCTTTCGGCATAATTGCATCTGTCCGTTGTGATGCTCACTCCTCTCCTCGCTCTCTAGGGCGACTCCTCTGGTATTCAATCGTTCCATAGCAATATTTGTGGGGTCCCCCTACACGAGAGTTGCTACAGCTAGACAGGCTTCTGCCCCGTGGTACTGGTGTCCCCTAGCTGCCATTTGTCTCTCCAGCTGTCGCCATTTTTTTCTGGTAGTCACAGAACAGTCATTTGTGGAATTGAACTAATACAACCCCATTTCAAAAAAGAGTTGGCCCTTTGTGTTGTGTACAAAACACTGAAACCCCATATTTATTATGAAACTGAGAGGTTTGATTGTTTTTGGAAACATATGCCCATTTTGAATTTGCAACACATTTCAAAAAGATTATGATGTTTTTTTTTAACAATACTCTCTAAGCGTCTGTGAACTGAGACCAATCGTCTCCTTTGTTGTATTTGTATTTCATAATGCACCAAACATTTTCGATATGTCACAAGTCTGGACTGCCAGTTTAGCACCTGAACTCTTTTACTGCAGAGCCATGTTTTTGGGATACGTGCATGAAGATACATGCTGGAATAAGCAAGGCCATCCATGAAAAAGACATTGTTTACTCCACAGCATATGTAACTACAAAATCTGTATATATCGTTTAGCTTTAACAGTGCAGATTACCAATCATGCCATGTTCACTAATGCACAGTCCAGAGGGAGCTAAGGCCCACAGAAGGTGAAGGTGATACTGGATCTGGTTTATATATGGTTTACTTTTTGCATGGTAGAGTTTCAACTTGCATTCATGAATACAGAGGTGAACTGTGATCACATATGAAAGTGTTCTTCAGCTAATGTGAAATCATGTCTGTTTTTGAAGCAGTGTTGGCAAAGGGCCTGAAGATCATGACCATCCAGTACTGGTTTTCTGCCTGGTCCCTTGTGTGCAGAGATTTCTTTTGGATGTCTTCTCTGAATCTTTTAATAATATTCCATACTGTAGACAATGAAATCCACAGATTCTATTGCAATATTATTTTAAGAAATATTATTCTTAAATTGTTGGTGAACCCATCCCAAAATACTGGCAGGAGTGACAGAAAATATGCATCTGTTGGATTATCTCTTGGATCTTGTTTTGGTATTGGATTGTAAGGATTTATTACACAGTGAAGTAAATGGCATTGGATTGTACAAGAGTCTTTATTATTAAGTCAAGAGTGTGTTCTTGTGCTACATGTTTACATTTCATGTGTGCAATGTATACTGTCTTCTTGAAACACAGAAATAAGCTCCCAAGAGCTCTTGATGGAGCAACCAATTTCAAAGGTGTTTTTCCAACATGCATAGCCTGTGTGCTATACGTTGTTACAGCATGGGAATCTACTGAACACCTCTGGAACTGGAATGATTGAGATGCAATGAAACATTTTCTTTTTTTTTTAAATAAACCTTCACAGTGAATCCTTGAGAAAAAGATTTCTACTGCAGTGAAATACGATGGTGCACTACCATTCATTTCCTTTTTCTTTTTTCTTTTTAAGGAAAGCCTTTTACATAAAATGGTCTACCATGACTGTCATTTGGCTGAAATTATAGCTAACACCCTAGCTAAGAAGCGTCTGTTCTATTTTGACCAAGAACAAGAACAGGCGTTGCTTTAGAAATGAACTCCTGTGCTTCCTTCTCTTTTCATGCACAAAGCAATTACAGACAAGGTGCACAGCTTCTACTCAGAGGAGAGATTAAGGTTGTCATGATACCAGAATTTTTAAGTTTACATATTATACAGTTTAATACAATACTAGTATTAAAAAAATGTCACCTGATAACACGGTGTGAAGAAAAAAAAAGCCATACTATTGCCATTATGGTGCCATATTTTCTAATATTTGTGTGTGGATGTGCAGAGAAAAGTCATGTGACCTTCATCGGGTGAATCAAATGTACTTTACAAGCCACATATCGTGGCTGGCTGTGAATCCATCTGCTTTGAGGCACTGATGATGTCGAATGTGTCCAGGTCCCACAATGCATCTGTAAATTTAAACTTAATAAAGAGTGGATATGGTCCAAAGGTTCAATCAACTGCTGAATTCCCCTAGAATGCATTGTGGCTCACAACAATCTACTGTATTATTGAGAAGCAGCCAGCATTGTAAAATCATGATGTATTTTTTTTACAGCATCCATTACAAGGTATCCTATTAATCCATAGCTTTAAAAATGAAGCATAATAAACTCAAAGTGGATTGTTCATGCCGACTGGGTTTGATTTAGTCATTTTAGTTTAGAAACTGTGCATTCATCCAGTTTGCAGTGATTTATAGCTGTACACAGCCTCCCAAGACCCACCATGTCCACTTGTTAAGGAAACTTGGAAAGTATAGCCTCCATGGTCGTGTAAGTTTTTCTGTCTGGTAGTCATTACCAGTCTCTAATCGTTGCAGTCTCTGTGCATTTAGCTAAATACGAGTGGACAGGAAAAGATAATAAGGTGGTTAACTTTGAATTTATGTCTTCTACACATCTCCAGTTATCTACATCTCCTCTTTCACATCTTTTACTCCCACTCGTCACTTTTTCTTGGTGGACAACTCACACGAGAGACTCACCTTGCTGATTGCCAGGCGACTGCTGAATTTTTCATATCCATTGTGTGGTACTACAGAAGAGTAGTGAAATCTTGACAGTGGAGCTCACGTGGGTGGGTATGTTGGTCTGAGGAGATCGAGGCATAGATTAATGGACGTAACAAGTGCCTGCAATTACAGCTTTGGGTAAAACAGACAGGGCAGCACTGATTTCTTAACAAGAGTGAAGGACCGGGGATTGAACCTGCAATCCCTGGTATCAGTCTGAGAAAATTACAGAGGGGCTCTGGATTGACCGCTCTGCTTAATGATGAGAATATTTCTCAGCTGCGATAGACATCCTTAATGGAAGCTACTGTGCGGGGAGCAGCCAGGTATGCAGACAGACTTACTCCATGCATGACAAGAATGAAGAAGAATGGAAAGAAAGACTACAAATGAATGTATTGTGCATTAAAACAATAGATGGATTACTGTTGTGTTAAATCATGAAATTACATTTTAACACAAACTTATATGTTAACCACATTGTTTTGTCTGTTTGTACTTTTAGAGGATACAAATGTCCGTGAGGCCTAGTGAAACTGTCTGTCTTTTTCGTCTACCCTTTCCTCTTGACAAGCTGAGAGGGATGGTTTAGGGTAATTCTGGTATTTTTACAACTGGGTGCTATTTTTCTATATTTCGGGGTCTAAATAACTAGGAGGCACATGGTCCAGTAAATCGCCTCAGCCGGCAGCTGCGAGACAAGCTGCAACTATAGCCAATCCTTGGGGTAAATGCACCCGTCAAAGTATGTCAACTAAAGTGCATGTTTGTGTCATGGAAAGGATCCCTACAGAGATCGACAGGAAAAACAGCCATTCGAAATAGTACTAATTTAAACACATAATGTATATGATGTTATTCATGTTAATGTTAATACAAACCATGTCTGTTATTAATCTATTCTCGTTTGCTGATATGTGGAAGTATGTGGCTCTTTGTTGTGGAAATTTCTTGGTTGTGGACATGTCTACCATTGCCTCAGACAGTTGGTCAGTTTGTTTGTGTGGTTTTGCCGTGAACGTATTGAAACACCAAAGTCACACCAAGATACAGCTGCTTTTAGATATTTTGAGCAAGATACTAAAATTGCTGTAAATCCCAGCAGAAATCTTGACAGCCAACTGACTTCTGGGAAAACAGAGGCTAAAATTACTCGACTGAATACATTCTAACAATTTATCTAATAAAAACAAACTGTTAAAACAATCTCACACAGCAGCAGGTATTATTTCTTCTCCATTTATGTGCTCTCGTGCTTGTTGCATTTTTAAACTCCAGTCAGTGTATTCTCACAGGGCCCAATGATTTTCTGCTCATGTCAGACATCAATGAGACAAAATAATTAAAGAGTTCAGTTATGTGACTCGATGTTTAATCATTTGCACCTCTTATTAGCACGGATGAAGCTCACATTGTTGTAAAACTGTTCAAAACCCAATGGATTTCATTTCTCCATAACTAACCAAATAATAAGAATAAAATTAATGAGGCACAAAACAGACAAAGAAGAGCAGTATTTTTTTTTTTCTTTTATCTATGCCTGGTACAAATGTCCCCATACAAGTTTACAGATGGAACAAGACAGCTGAAAAAGGAGTTTGCTGTCTGTAAAGGTAATGATGGTAGCGCAGTCTACCTATAGGGATAATTATATGTACACAAAACCAATCCAACCAAATCAAACCACACATTTTCCTACCATATCTCAGCCTGTGAGCTCCAGCAGCTGTGGCACTAGTTAAATAGCTATCATCTAGCCACTCTAGCAATAAACTGCTGATATAAATGCTAATCAGTGCTCTGCCTGTCAAACAAGACAGAGCAGCTGTTGCTTTACAGAGCTAGCGCAGGACCAGAAATGTTGATGATGAAGCATATTCTCAGACCTCGTCACGCAGACGTCGCCTCCCTCTGAGAAACTCGCAGGGGTAATGAGCTGCTTATAACAGACTGACAAACAGGTTAATTACTGCGCAACAGACTAAATATATACAAATGATGAACCAGCATTAAGTCTTAGGAAGGTGTTGCACCGCCACGAGACTGCGGAAAAGCTTCAAAGCATACGAGTGTGTCCTCACAAACAAGCCGAGGGGAGTGCAAATCAATTATTTAGTGTCACAACAAAGAAAATGACTAATAACTCCAACTGCCTCCTGGATAGTTGGATTGGACCGCTTAAAATTGTTCATGTTTGTACGTCGTGCTTCTATCTGAAAGAATAAACCTGAACGTTCCCGTGCTGCAACAGAAACTGATAAAGAAATCACCAGAAAGACAGTTTAGTCAACATCATTTTACAAAATGTTGATTTATGAACAGAAATTATATGCAGCACACCGGTGTGTCACCTTCAATTCAAACATTCCCCAACAAACCATCAACAGCTGAATCTGTATATAGTATAAATTAGTTTCTGGAGAAATAAGTGTTGATACTGGTGCTGCCATCTACCTTTTGTCGTTTCTTAAACACTCAAGGACCAACCATACACACATCCTTCCTGATCTCCAAATATTCTCAGACTGAACGCAAAATTTCTTTCAATTTCAATGTATTGAAGATTTATTAAAACAGTGATAGCGATATCTTAAAGTACATGATGAAAAATAGCTCAAATGGAGTGATGGAGAAAAAGAAAATGGTCTCAAATTATAGTGCCAAAAAGGCTTTCTGTCTGGACTTCTCGAGAAACTGCAGAGCTTTGCTTGAGTGTCTCACACTTTATAAAAAACAAGATTTAGAGAAAGTAAGAGAGATGGGGTTAATATTGCTGGGACAGAGTGGTCTGAATGGACTGGTGGTGAAAGGCTGGAGTTTGGATGTGTCTGAGAAGGACGCTGAAATTACTTGAATCAAATCACAATATACCCAAAGGTCCTGCATTGTCATGTCTTCAAAGCTGAGAGAGAGCTGAGATTCTTTTGAGTTCAAAGAGTACAGTTTGGGTAAGATGTGGCAGATTTTAAGGAATTCTGTTGTGGCTACTGACTTTTTCTATTTTATTTTTTTTTAGTTCTTCTTTAAGGATGACTTGACACTCACAGAACACAGACTCCTTTGCAAACATGTGAGACTGTTTTCAAAATGGGAATGTTCAATAAATTGGATCAAACATTGCTTCTTCAAATTGCAAGAGGCATGCCTTCATTGCCTCCGTGTAGATTCCATGAGCGCGTCAACCCAGTGCATGAAAACCCTCTTATCACTGGTGTAAAAAAGGCTGCTTCTGAAGGGATGCTGGTGGTGGTGTACTTCTCGAGGTCTCTGCTGTTTCCCTTTTTTCCCCAGTGGAGTACGCCGTCTGTCTAGCGGCTGTCTTCTCTCTCTGTCAGGAAGCTTGTGTTGGGTGGGAGTAACGCCGAAGGCTTGTTTACAGTCACCCCCGTGGGGAGAACGTGATACGGAATAAGTGCCGGCTGAGCTGTTAGAGAGGCTAAGGAAGGATCATGCTTGGATGTGACTGCGTTATAGTTTAAAACCCTTAAGTCCCGAGAGAGAAGTGCAGAGTCAGCGCCGCAGCCTTGTAAAGTCTGCGGGTCTTGCTGTCGCAACGCAAAGCCTGCTTGTAGGAACACGGCGGCGTAATGTAACCCCAGGTGAAGCTTAAGTGGAGGCTCCTGAGGGGACAACAAAAGGTTTACAGCTAAGTGAGTTACGGTATCCAGTGAAAACGTCCCTCTTGCAATCTGACTTCATTGTGCATTAATGACATTGTTGCCGTTGACCTCCATCTGCGTCAGTTAACATGAAAAGATCTCCTTTCTGTCCAGCTATAAAACGTCTATTGCCTCGGAAAAGAGCCACTGAGAGGTAGTCAGAGGACAGCAGGAAGGAGAAATTAAAGTCTAGACACTCAGAATTCATTCATTTCTTATGAATCCGATCTCCCGAGGTAGACATACAAACAAAGGACATTTTTTTTCATGATGACCACATAAAGCTGTCCTGAGACAGAATAATACAATTCCCTTATAAAACATCTACAGAAAACCTCTGCAAAAGCTGTACACTGTATTATTCTGAAAAGAATTTTTGATGAGACTTTGTAATGGGGAACATTAAATGAATGCAATAAATCCAGTCTGAAAGGGTACGATGGTCATGGTGCATGAATCAGGGACAATACAGGACATGTAGAATTTTAAAGTTTATAATGTCTGAGTGAATGATTGTGTGGAAAGAAAAATCACCTCATGCTATCGTAACAGCTTCCATACATCTTCAGTTAAGTTGCTGCATTGACATTTAGTTTCATGGAACAATTTGATTGAACCGCTACTTTTGTGTTTTTGCTAAAAAAAAAAAAAAATGTTGTATTTACATTTTATTAGTCTTTGCAGCCCCTTCTCCGTACCCTTGATGCAATGCAGTCGACAGCTTTATAGTATGAATGTATGATGCCTACTTTCACCAGGAGAAAATATATGTGACATGAATTCTGTGCTGTGTGCAGAAAGGCACTCTGGCATGGGAGCTTCTGCTTTGGCTCTCTTTAAGCAATTAATCAAAGCGACAAATGGTATTCTGTAATGGTGGTTGTTAAAAACATTGCTCCCCTAGATATTAAACCCATTTACATTAGCTGGCCTTGTGGTAATTGCTCCAGAAATTGCATAAATGTAGCCACATTACTTCTGCATTCTCGGTACACAAGAGAAAACGGGGGGGTGATAATTGTGGACCGAATCATTACTTATGACAGGAAAGCTGCGAGATGCACGTGTTGCATCTGGACATTAGATTGTAGATATATTTACACTAAGACGGTAATAGCTGATGCTGGAGAATATACATTCATACCTCTTTATGTTTCAGAATGAAATATTGTAACTCCACTACATTACTTACAGCTGCAGCTGGTAGTTATACACTACTTCAGTTGCATCCAAACATATATAATCAGCTTGTAAAATGATATACGTATAATTATATAGATTAAAATACCTAACAATGCTGTTGAGAGTTGAAATTAGGTCCATGTTGACCAACAACCATGTTGCCTAGCAGCCTACATATTAAATATGTAATCCAAAATACAAAAATATAAATTTGGAATAATATAACATGCTGAAATAAGCCAATTTGCATAATAAGTACTTTTACTTAATATTTAATGCAGAAGTTTCACTTGTAAAGGAATAAATGTACATTGTTATATCGGTCACTTTCACTTTAAGTGGTGCTAAAGCAATAAAGTATTGCACAAAAAGTCAGGGGCGTTTTAACGCAGGCCAGACACTTCAGCTCATTGTGTATTGGCCTCTGAATACTGGCAGAACGTGGGTTACTTACACTTAATACTGTGCCTGAAGGCATTCTGTCTAGACGCCAATGGAGCTCTGAAAACTTTCTATCCACACCAAGTTTTCCCATGTAGATAGTGTAACACTCTGCAGCCATGCTGGCTCTGTAGTGGTTGTACAAAAGGCAGGGGATGGCCAAAGTTTTTAATTTTAATTTTAATTTCATCCTCTGGGGAACATGACGTTCCAGGTAAAATTTAATGGGAATCCATCTGATAGTTGGTAGGTTGAACGACTTTCACAAAACATTGGCGTCCCCAAAGTCTTGTCCAAGCAACTATAGTTGCTTGAACCCTAGAATGAGGCAATATCCAAAAATGCTGGACCCTATAAATGTAACATAATGCATCTTAATAGCATTTTGCCAGACCAGCCCTAGCTCAAGTCTCCAAGTTGCCAAGAATACCTCGCTGACATCACCAGGATTATTTTCTCAAACACGACAAAGCTCCTTTAGAGCCACAGAAGACATTTCATGGCTGAGTATTACTAAGAAAACTCATCTTTATGTGTCTGTGGAGTTCCCCTTTAAGTAAAGAATCTAAATATTTTCTCTCACCACTGTAAATTACAGTGTCAGAGCCTTGATGCTCCATTAAACATGGTCCACCTGACTTGTGTGAACTCCCTAACTACTGTTGGATAACCTCCCGCCCCCCAAACTGCCCTCACTCAATCTTGATACACACATACAAGACAGTTCGTAAGAAAGAGGTGAAAATATTTAATAGAGAGCCATTAATAATTCACTGGAATTTAATGTGCATCCAAGGACATGCTCTAAGTCACTATTAGAGATTTAAAGCCTCAGTAAATCTACAACATATGGCGAGAGACACCAGTCTGCTCCACTTCTACGTGTATGATTCATTCAATGCTGATTATAAAGCAAACCGCAAGACAATGCTGCAGAATATGACAGAGTGCTACTTGTCCTGGCAGCTTTCCATGTTTGCCAGTTATCATGAAGGACACAGGTGAGATGCCTGCCAAATGTTCTGCCGTCACTTTGCAAAGTAGCATGTAAATATAATTAAATGATGACATAACCAAATTATGTAAGAGCCGCTAATGGAGTCTGTAACCTCTTTCAATTCTCCACATGAACACTGATGTGTCAGACAGCTTTAGAGGAAGGGGACCACAAGTGAGCAGCGTAGAGTTCATGGGGGAGCAAGCAGGAATAAATGCAGTATTATGGGACCTTCGTTGACTTGGTTTAAGGGAATGTTAAAGGAAATAAACCTGACTGTATGAATGAGCCCATTTTCTATGCCGGGTTAGACAAAGTGAGTATGACAGCGGTGGGACAGATGCACAGAGAGAGAGACAAAGAGAGAGGCAGACCGAAAGTAACGCTGAAAAAATACAGTCATGAGTCACATTAGAGGGAAAAAGATGGGGTGCTGAGAGGGGAACACGAGTAAACAGGATTATGAAACAAACCCTCAGGCAAAATGAATATCATTGAAAGGTATATCACTGCAAACAAAGATGAATCAACTCCCTCTGGGTGAAAAACTTGTCCCACAAATAAGAAAAATAAGGAACAAAATCTCCTTACTTACATTTTTATGTCTGAGGGGAAAAAAAATGGCCATCATATTCCCTGCAGTTTTTTCTTCTTCGCTTCTTAAGTGTGAGCTCAGATTTCTCATGAAAAAGTCACTCCTATTAATGTATATTTTACCGCACACTCCCCTGGGTGTTTTATCTACTTGAAACACAGCATGATAAAAAACACTGCACAGTGCCCTCCACCAGCTTTAATCAATACTCCACCATTCCTAATAGAGCGATTATTAGCGCAGGGATTAATCGGCTCATTTAAATCTCATGCCTGCCCCCTTGTGATTTACTTGTGTAGGCGACTTCCAAGTGCACAAAGGAGAGGAGACGGCGGGGGAGGGTTAAGGAGGGTAACGTTTCCCCCATTTACTCCCCTCCTGTTGTGTTTGCTTCACAGGAGCTAACAAGGAAACACCAGGGCACTTTAACTACTTTATCTCCCGACTGGAAAGCTTCATTAGGTTGAGCAGGGTGAGGCGAGGTGAAGACAGGAATGGGGAAAAAGGATTGGAAGGGCAGATGATGAGAAGAGGGCAATTAGTAAACCAGTGAGGGTGTTTCTTCGCTAAAGCTCACAAACAATCCAGCGGCTCTGCACAGCTACATGTCCCCGTGCTGTTGTGCTCATAGAAATTCCTGCAGTAGTATTTACGCTGTAGTTGAGTTGTGGTACGTGTTCTGGCAGTTTTATGAGGCAATTTTTCTCAGGATGCTCAAGTGTGCGGGTGTGAGGGTGGGTCGGTGTCGCAGTGGTAGTGATGGAAGCATTGTGTTCAGGGTGTGTATATATACACACACCACCTAAGCACAATACCCTTGAATCCGGCCTTGGACCTCCATTGAATTTCATCCCTCTCGCTTCACTGTCAAAAGATCAAATAACTAATTCAGAAGTGGAGTGGAGCACACTTTTTTTTTTACTTTCCTTGCTGTCAGACTCAGTGCTTCTTAATTTCATGGTATTCTGTATAGTGCATATACTGCAGAGGCAGACATCGATGTTTCATTGTCTTTAATCACCTTCATCATCGTACAGTGTATTTAATTTTTCATGCAGTTCTACAACTGTTCAGTGGTGGAAAAAATAAATGTTTAACTCTGTTGGTATGCTTGCATTCAATATTTTACTTACCTAAAATTATAGAACTATTGGCAATAAAATGTACTTAACGTATCAAATGTCGAACTACTTATTATGCTCTATGGATCCTGTCAGTGTTATTAAATCCATCCATCCATCCATCCATCCATCCATCCATCCATCCATCCATCCATCCATCCATCCATCCATCCATCATCAATAACCACTAATCCATTACAGAGTCACAGCGGGCCGAAGCTTTCATGTTATTATATCACTGGGATCATTATTATTGATGAATATGTAACATGTACTTCAGTGCTGTAGTTGGTCAAGTTAGAGCTCGTTTTTCAACTTGATAGACAATTCAGTAGTTTAATCTATACATCATGTTATAAGACGATCATCTGTGTTGTATGAAAAATCTTGATCTTGGAGTAAAAAGTAGCATACGTTTGAAATGAATTTCAAATAAAGTAAAAGTGCTTCAAAATTGTATTGAGTAAATGCACTTAGTTACCACAGCTGCAGACATAATACTAATCCATAGTTTTATCGGAGTGATACATGTGGAATGAGGAAAGCTGCTGTTCAGGTGCCAGATGTTTTTGATAGATAGTGGGAAAACAGCAAAAGATAAACACGGGCTTGTTCACTGGCTGGTATCATGACTGTTTTATCTCAGACTAAGCTTGTACAAAAACACTAATGCAGAACTACGGCGTGTACTAGAATGTCTGTAAAATGCCACAAGAGCAACACTCTGCATTTATTGTGAAAGATACATTATGATGAGTAATGTGTGGGCAGGATGTGGAAGTAATATTCTGTATATAATGAAGTGCATTTGATTATGCATTGCACAGTTGATCAACATTATGTAGGTAGAATGGTAATGCAGTGGTAAGCACGGTCTAAACTGCTGGTAGGTGTGAGTGTGAATGGCTGTTTTTAAATAAGTAATAAAACTGTGAAACCATGGTGTGAGCTGCAGTCTACAGTGTCCCTTCATGGGCAACTGTATAGTGGAAAACGGATGGATAGATGGATCAATACTACATAGTAGTATTTCTTTTTTTAAAGGAAAACCTTGACCTATCAAGTCCTCCAACAAAAACAACACATTGTCTGTTGAATTTATCATAGTTTCAATGTATCTTACAGCTCTGACAGCAGCAAAAGCCTGCTTTCTTTTTTTCTGGAACAGCCCTCATATTTTATCTCAAAGACATTGGGTACTTTTGTGGTTGGATATTATTTATTCAGATCAAATAACAGCCAGACAAACATGAGGCAGGGGCAGAAAATGCTAATATTGGGTATAAAGAGGCTGCAAGATGATTACAATACCTTTTTACCCTTTTTATCCATAGAAAACACATGATATTAATACAGTACATATGCTTACATTATAGGCATAGTGCATCCTTTATCTTGTAACTTAAAACTTCTTGTCTTAAAACTGCATTTATGTGTAGTCTTTCATGTCCTGTGTAACCGTAACAACAATTATTCTGCAGTGGTTATGGTTTGGCTCAATCTGGGCTCATTCTAAGGTAACAAGAACATCCATCCATTATCTGAAGCCGCTTATCCTCATCAGGGTTACAGTGGGAAAGGAACCTATCCCAGATGAAAATTCTCACCCTGGACAAGTCGCCAGCTCATCACATGGTTGTAGAGACAAACAACCATTCACACTCACACCAATGGACAATTAAGAGTCACCAATTAACCCGGAGAGAACCCACACAGATACGGGAATAACATGCAAGCTCCACAAAGTCTTACAAACCTCACCAGCCGAGGTTCGAACCAGGAGCCTTCTTGCTGTAAGGCGACAGTGCACCACCATGCCACCCTCTAGCAGATATATATATGTTAAATTATTTCAAATCGTTATTTCAACCCGATAAATGTCAAAATGCACTTTACTTTTATCTCAGTTTTCTCCACCAACTCGTAATGAAAATATTTGGCTCCTTAGCTGGAACTGCAGAGTTGAGTGGTAATTCTTTGTGTGTTCATCACTACAAGCCATATACAAGTAGTCATGTTATCCAACGTAAATTTAAAATATTGATTATAGCCACCTTTTAAAGTGCCCATAAAAATGGAAATTCTTTCTAGTTCCAAACGGGCAAAATCCATATGCATCTGATGAAGATCAGGAGATATGTCTGAGCTCAAAAACAGCTACTAAGACGACCTTGAAGTGAGGTTGTTTTTTCAACTACTTGGTTACGATTAGGAAAAGATCACAGTCATCAACTATTTGGACAGTAATATAGACATTCACACACTTTGTTTAGTCTTCCGTTCATCCATATCTCAATCCTAAGAGATGCTGGAGCGTGGTAATACCGATTATATACTAATAATAAAAAAAAAGGTCAAGATCAAATAGGATATGTATGATTTGCATTGCATTACCAAAAGAATACATGGGGAATTTCTCCAAGGGCACACACACACATGCACACACAAGTCAAAGGACTGACAAATAATGCTAAATGCCAGCCAGGTGGTCAGCTTCAGGCAAAGCTGAGGAAAAGGTTTCCCCTGTCAGAACAATCCCTCGTCCAGACTTCAGGCAGAAGCGTATTTAAATGGCTTTCAATTAGAATTCCTGCATCTGTGCCTGACTGCAACTGTTTATTCTTCTTATGGAGCACTGGTTGGCAATATGTGACTTGCTTTGAAGCACAGATGTGCTTTCAGAATACAGATCTCTGAGCAGGCGGCTTAACATTGAATGGATGTTGATATAGCAGACTTATCTTGTGTGTAAAATGTGAAAATATAGCAGAAAAATCATACGGCCGATGGCTCCTACAATGTGTTTGAATCAGGACATTTCTTTTTGATATTTGCTAGACTATGAAATGTATTAGAGGAAAAAGTAATATTGTCAACATTTGGTGTTCATCTAGGCTTAGCTCTTGCATGTAGGTCAGAGTTTGAACAATAAAACAACTGCAGACTGTAGAAAGCGGGCTTAGGACACACAGACACAGAACACAGGTATAGTGAAGAAAGCAGCGCGGCAGGGGTAGACTTTGCAGCCGAGATGGTAATAAACAAACCTAAAAGAAATTGAAACATTGGGCCACAAGGCCAGTTGATTTGGGGGGCGCATCTGCTTTTACTAGTAGCAATTTGGAGAAAACAAGATACTGAAATGAGGGCAATTTCTTTCCTGCCAACTTGTTCGTTTCTCGATGGTCAACACATGCTATAACTCCCACACCGACCTGCCTGTTCCCCTTTTTCTGTGTGACTGTAGCTGTATTTTGGAGTACATGTATTGCCAATATATTCCTGCAGCTGTGCTTCTGCGGCTTCTTTTCTTCTTTTTTTGGGGGGGAGGAAGGAGAAATGAAAAGTCTCAGATATGCATACTAAATGCTGTGATTTATATTCCTATGGACCAACAGGGTGAACACACACACGCACACACACACACACACGCACACACACACACACACACACACACACACGTCTGTTACCAGGAAACAGGGGTGAGACTGAAAGAAGGGGAGAGAGGAAAAATAAACTGATGCTTCTCCCAAGATGAGAAAGAAGACTGTGCGTTGAAGATGCACAGTCGAGTAGCGATGCTGCAGTCTATTTTTGGCACTCGCATCCCCCCACGCTTCACCCCAAATGCCACCCTGTTCTGAGGTTTTCTTTTTTTTTTCCTTTTTTTTTTTACTTGAGTCATTGATACGAGGTTTGCTCTTTCCAAAGGCATAACAAATGTGCATATTATGTCTTGTGCTCACCTCCTCCTTCCTGTATTCATCCTCTACACTGACCCCCTCACCGCTCCCCTGACACCAGATAATTCACTATTAATTCACCTCTAACCTCTCCCTTGTGATGTATGTCACAGAGTCAAATGCTGGGCATGCCCTGTATCATGCTCCATACAGCCAATACATCATTTTCAATCCTAACATTTTGCAGCAAACCGTCAGGTTATATTGACAAGGGGCCAGTGAAAAATTGCCCCACAGCCCTGATGGCACCATCCCCTCTCTCATCCTTTTTTCCCAGAGATGCTTGATCCGTGAAGGAGATTGAATTGGTCCTCGCCATCCAGCCGCCCAATTGCCCCGTCTCTGGTTCCAGAGTGGGAATTCATCAGATGTGGCGCTGAAGTCGGCCGCCAATGGCCCATTAGGCTGTGGCAGGTCGATGGTTAACTAATTGAGGAGAGCTCTAACAGTGACTTCTTTGCCCATCCATCCAATCCATAACTGCGATCGAATGATCAGTCAAAATCCGAGAGCCTACTGGAGCTACCTGGACTGGACTGGATGATTGATGCATTGACTCAGTCTGATGTTGATTTAATGAAGCATTAGGATAAGTCTTTTTCCTGTGTATTCATTTATGCAGGATAAGCGTGAACAAAGGAAACATTTCTGGTGACTCAGAAGGTCCCAGGTGAGCTCCAGGCATGCACAGCTTCAGATCAGCAGTGTGTTTTCAGATGGGTGATGAATGATCTCTACGCTAAACGCATTTCAATGTACAAAGCCGTGCAAGTCTATGCTAGCGGGCTTTTGAAAAATGTGCTTTTTTAGATGGAGGGATAAGCCTTGACATGAAGAAAGCAGCACTTGGAAGCGTTAAGCATATAAAACCGTAGAGATTGTAATCCCATGCCTGATAATAAGGGCCTATGGTATTGTTTGGGTGTGTGTTTTATCTCTGTGTATATGTGTGTGTGTGTGTGTGTGTGTGTGTGTGTGTATGCGTGTGTCAGTGTGAGTTGACTTTTGTAAGAACCTCTGAGTGCCCAGGCTGATTCCCATTTTGACCTACATCCTTTTCATTACTTTGGAGGCCTGTGGTTGTAGAAATTCATTTTCAGGGAATGATGAATTTCTTTGGAAGTGGTCAGCTTGTCAATTTTTAAACATTTTCGATAAAGCCTGAAAGTAGTGGAACGAACGGAGGCAATGAATTCATTATGAGGTGCCCAGCCAACAGGATAACGTGATAACACAAACACAAACGTATTCCATCTTCTCAGTCTCCCTCTGAGCTTTTAAGGGAGAACATGGTTTGTGTAGAGAAACGGGAAATGAAGCTGAAACGATAAAAACCTCAACCAGATCATTCCCAATCTATTTAGAGAACAATCTAATAATTTGCAATGATGGAGATTAATGAAATTGTTTAAGCACAGAAGTGTAGCAGCTGCGCCAAACTTATGATTAAAAATGTCAGATCTTTAAATGAAATGTTCCTTCCAAAGAAGCATAATGATTGAATATGTTTCTGTGAGCCAGTCACCAGCCACTCTACAGTAGTATAATACAGAAGTATCGTGGTACTCCAGCAATTAAGTTGCAAGAAGACTTGCAAGAAAAGGTCAAAACTGATGTAGCAGAGGGCTCAGTTATTACAACTTTCTGCCCCTAGTTTGGGTCACTCCAAGAACAATGAATGAATATAACATTGTCCCATAAATCCCATAATGCAACTGGATAGTGGTCATTAGACTCTTCAGCCCTGTTTCTGTTTCAGTGTAAAATCTCTCACCCATTGTACTCTGAAGAACAACAGATACAGTTTGTTCCCATGCCTCACACAAAGGTAACAAATATTGGACTTAAATTCTGCAGGTGGCCAAAACCATGTCTTCAAATGAATACTAATGTTTTTCAGTGTCTCCTGGGCATGTACATAGTCAACTATTTACCAACACATTCACCATAATAACGCTATAATATGATAATCTAAATGTCAAGTCTCAGAAAATCAGTACATTTTGCAGCTGTAAAAGATGCTGAATTCATATATATTGAGTCTAACTACTCTGAAATCAACATATAAAATATCCAATTGTAGAACAATAATAAAAAAAAATCCTGCATCTTTGTGGTAATCCATCAATCAATTATTGCTAATCAGAACCAGAACAGAACCAATTCATGTTAGGAAACCTGCACCTCTTACAGTATGTGCCACAATTATTCAAATGTATCTCCTTAAACACAGCGACATTAATTAAGTGATGTCACTCAGACTTGACAAAAATCCTGTTTACACATGCGTCATAGTACTCCCAGTGACTTTGACGTGTAAATGTGGAATGCCTTAAGCTGCCTTTTCCATTTAATTCAAGTTTGAAATAGTGTATTTGCATTTTAGGAGCTGTAATTGGAAATAATCAGGGGACCAGCAGGTATACATTAGCATATGTAGAAGTGTGTCTTGTACAGAAGATGACGTTTGGCAAACATGAGTACACATTCCAAAAGTAAAGAGAATTTTCAGAAAAGTCTGAAAAATAAAACTTCGCCCACCCTGCACCACACATACTCCTGCAACCTTTTTTAATGAATTATCCACTTTGCATGAATCATGTGAAAATTCATGGCGGTTTTTCACATTTCCATCAGGAGAAGCTGGCATACGAACTCAACCTTTTATAAAGACTAATTTCTGCCATTAGTCTAACTAAGTGTATCTACTTTTCATAGCTGTCTGAATCATATTCCATGCCACAGAGGGAGTCGTGGAAGTTATAATCTAACATTAGGCAGATGAAATGGACAGGAAGCTTCTACTCCTTCAATTAACACTGTTGTTCCAAAATGTTAGATGGATTTTTCTGTTTTTGTTTTTGTCTGCTAAATTAGAATAAGAGTTATGCCTCTGATATAGTGGAAGCATTTCTGTGAATCAGCATCGTAACATGCTAAATACCTGGCTAAAATCAGGCTCAAGCCTTGCAGTGCAATGATTAATGTGAGTGTTGGTCATGCAGAGGGCTCAGTGGACTGGAGGTAAAAGGCTAACATTTTTCAATTTCCAATACCCAGGGAACTGCCACTTATCAAAAGTTTACCCCTATGCACCTGTGAACGTGCGCCATAAGAGATGACCGTCCCAAACTCTTATTACAGCTGTCAACAGGAAACTCTCCGAATCTTGAAAACGTTCTGTGCAAAAGCCTCTTTTCCCCTCCCCATTTTCTTCAAAAGCCTTATTTTGTTTCTTCAACTCGGCAGGTCTCGGAGTTTGATTTATGGAACTAAGAGAAAAAATGTCATGAGGTGGGAATGCTAAAGGAAGCGGGACTGTCGCCCCGGCATTGTGAAATGCATGGCTTGGGTGCACAAGACTCAGCAGCTCCTTCCTCAATCATTGCAGACACGTGTTGTGCATGCACCAAGGCAAAAAAGACAAAAGATAAAAATGGTTGTGAAGCTGTGGGAAAGGGAGAAAGAGAGGTAGATTGACAACTCCAGAGGAATGTGTTGGGAACATCCATCTCTGTTTCTGCAAGCAGTTGAGTTTGGGACATGCAGAAAGTGGATGGACCAGGCCATGAAGTACGATGATGCTGGCTGTAAGGGTCACTCGTGGTGGGGACTCAGCTACTGATTTATGAGGTTTACCAGACGCCATGAAAAATGGTGCTCCAGGGGGGGAAGGGTCTTTGTAAGAACTTATCTGTCTGTAATTTATCACACTACCACTCCTCCACCGACCTTTTGCCACACACTGACCTGTGAGCTGGATACCAAACATGGATGAAATGGACACTATAGCTGGTAAACGGCGCTCACGGCAATGTGTGAAACTGATGTCCAGGCTTTGGTTAATTTTACTCTGAAAAGTGGAAATGAGTGATCAATCAGAAAGTAATTAAGTTCGCCTTGGCGGTCTGGTAGATCGCTTTCAAAATGCACACCAATTATCAAGAATACAGCGATAGCTGCCCGTACATCCCACAGCCATCTCTTTACTCTATATTCTGCAGTGCTCCAAATGAATTCATCTGGATCACAATTATGCACATAAATATCTGTTCATCAAAATCAATTTAGTGTGAAAAATGGAACTGGAGCTAGAACGCTTGACTTTGGGTTTTGCTAGTTAAAAATCAATTTGTCCAACATTACCAATGTGTTTAATCTATTATTAATAACCCCAGATATTGTCTTGTTTCAGTGAATGGTTTATACCATTTCCACAGTTCATTTGCACCCACACCCAAATTATCAAACTTGCATTCAGCCACACTAGCTGGAAGCCCTGGTTGCACGGGCTCACCTTGACTCAGGCAACCAAGTCTCCAGTACTCATGTACAATGTCATGTACATGAATCTAGCGTCCGATGTAACATTGTACCTGCGGCTTGGCACTTGTGAGCACAGCATTACAGATTAGATATTGAAAGGAGTTCAGGGTGTCTGCCACTGTTTCTCCCTCCTTCCCCTGCTCCATACAAGGCTCATTCAGTCCCTTCCATACCATTTATGAGTCCTCACCTTGTCCAACCATGAATAAAACAACTTGTCGTGAATAATGTGTTCAGCTATTGGGCAGAATGCCTGATGAATAAAGAAACAAAGTATTTCACTCATGTGCTTCTGGGTCTAATTTTCTGCTCTCTCCTCTGCTGTTCCACCAGAGGTCAGGGCAGAAGATTCAAAACTGACTCAAAAATGACATCTTACACCTATAGAAATGTGAATTTTCTTCAACAACAGATGTGTGGGGTAGGTTCAAATAAAAAAATGGAAAAAACAAGAAAAGGACTTAATAATAATGCAGTCATACCTACAGGATTGTATCACAAACCTTGACATAAAGCATGTCCGCACAGAAAAGCACGTGTCTGCTTACAACACCATCACACAGAGCAAGCCTGCCTTGTCCAATTATGGCAATAGAGTGTATATTAAGGCAGCAATTGAAAAGGTGATTAGAGACAAAGGATAGCCTCGCTGAAGGACAGTTCCTTTATTGGGTAATAACTATGCAGGCACAAGACAGTGATCAATCAATCAATCAATATATTAATAATTCACATACTACTGTGCATCCCGATTAACCCCCGGGAAACAGAAGCAATCTTCTTCCTCAATCAGGAAAGAAGAAAGTAGTTATAGACATTTATAGACATACATTTGTAACTAAACAGCAATTGATGTTGCTTTATCAGCAGGACGGAAGGACATTGTATTGTGCAGAGCGAAGCTGAGTTGACTCCTGCTAAAAATGAATCACAATCACCTCTATATTTCTTGTGGCTTAAACAGGAATTAATGTTGTCCAATCAGAGGCGTGGTTGTTGTAAGCTGTAAAAATAGCCATAGCCATTAATATGGAAAGTCATATGGGAATCCTACATCAAAATACTGTACATCCATGGGGCAGCTGAAGCACAGCTGCAGTGCGGATGACTTCTAAATTTACAAAAGCAGTTTGGAGGAAAAACTGTGTGCTGAGCATACACGTTTGTTTTTAATCTGATTTATTTCTTGGATATAATTTGACCTATTAATTTACCCACATAACCACATTTTCATTTTTTTATTTATGGTTTTAATTATAAGCACCTGCAACTACTGTGTCTCTCACCGGGTGTGTGCACTAAAGAAGTCATCAGCCGAACACGTTTCTGACTGGAGGTTCATCAATGTGAACTTCAGTTTTTCTGTTCACTTCACCTGAACAGAAACAAAAATAAATATAAATATAAATATAAAACTAAAAAATAAAAATAAAAAATATCCTCACCCACAACATTGAAACTTCAAAAACAACAAAACTTCAAAAACAACAAAAAAGTTTGGCCCTTGAAGTTATTGTTCATAAAAATGAAAATTTTACCTAAGAGGCACTCACTTCTTTATACAGTACCAAAAAACCCATCTCTATATAGTGCCATATGCACCACAGGATGGAGCACACTGGATCAGAGAAACCAAACTGCAAAATACAAATTGATGAAGTCACTGACAATATCTTGGCTAAGGTATTTCAACACCTTGAGTTGAACCAAAATTGAAAGTTACATGTGTTAAACTATTATCTATAACCACTGAGCCTTTACAGAAGGTTGGAGTCAGTCCCAGCTAAAAGCTTGTATGTGAGGTGGTGTATACCCCTGGACAGGTTGCCAGTTCACCAAAGGGCTGACGAAAAACAATTCACAGTTCACATTAACACGTATTGGCCATTTAGAGTCACCAATTAACCTATTAACATGCATGAAGGAAGCCAAAGCACCCGGAGTGATCCCAGACACAGGGTCATCCAGCTGGCAGCAGGTTCGAACCCACAACCTTCTTGCTGTGAGGCGACAGTGCACCTCTATACCCACATCCCTTCCCTGTAAAGCAGAGCTTGGTATAGCCATATGCTTGAGATCTGCCTCTTATTCTATGGTGTCTTCTGTGATTCCTCATATGAAAATGTTCACATGGAGCCTTTATCCTCTTCTACAGATAAGGCTTTAATGAGACTGTGTGAAAAATTGCAAGACCAATTAGAGCTTTAACGGCTTTGTCTGTGAAACTGAGGAGCGTGAATTACCAGTGAGTATGTGCTGACGCCATCTAGCGGAGGATTCAACTTTTGGAGCCAGAGAGGAGAGAGAGAGAGAGAGAGAGAGAGAGAGAGAGAGAGAGAGAGAGTTGGTGTGTATTTAGGTGAGGGAGGGGTGGCCACATGAGCATTTTCTGGCATTTCTTTCCTCCTGCCCCTAAACACTGACCCCTTAATTCCCAATTAAGGAGGAAGTCTGTGTGGCAAATGAACCCCCGATGTTTTAAGGACATATTGGCCTCCTCACATCAGACATAACAAAAGCCAAATGGGCTCCAACCCAAATGGCCTCCCTCTGAAACTATTTGATTTGCACACAACAAGGGTGAGTGCGACTAATCCAATCTAATTTCCGGACACAAAGGCCCGGTGATTCATTGAGAAAAAAAAAAAAAATCACCAGAGACAAACTGTGGCGTTGTGCTGCCATACCTCCTGGCATTTCTAATTTCAATAAAGATACCAGGCACCATTACGGCTGCGCTGAGGGCGCATCAGAGCGTCCATAACGCGGCGGAGACTCCTGCGCTGACTGCTGAAGGCTTTTCTCAAGGGAGTCGTGTTCGGAGAAAACGTCTTATATTGACGTCAAATGGATGTGTGAACGACTTTGCAGCGTGTACTGGCATGACAGAGACGACCGACCGGAGATACCGGTTCTGAACAAATGAGCACCGAAATCATCAGCAGGCAATTAACCCGAGAGGCTGCTGCCAGGCTTTCCAATTAGCAAAGACTGTACGATATAATTATATTTAAAACTTTAATTGATGCTCCGCTTCTCCAAACTGGTTGTGAATTCATGATTTAGTTGTGAGGAAGGGGAGAGGGGGGAGGTGGGGAGAGAGAGCGACGCTGCATCCCGCTGCTGACAGACAGAGAGACCACTTGTGCCGCCGCCACAACTGTGCCAAGAGACAGGGAGTCTTTGAAAGCCACCGGAGCGGACCCGACCGGCATATCAATCAGCGTCCCGGAGAGCGACTCGCTGGGTTCGCACCGGCGATAAAAGACATTGTCTTAAAGGTGCGTGTGGGTTTGTGTGTGTGTGTGTGCGTGTGTGTGAATGCGTGTGTGAGGAACAGAGAGGAGACATGGCACTTTTTCCGTCTGAAGAAGGGAGGACAGCAACAGTCAGTGGGAAACAAATGTAAAAAAACCCAGTCCCCCCTCGTCTTGCCACGGGTGCGCACCGGCGAAGAGGCGCAGGACCCGCAGGATCATCGATTCGCACTTTGTGGTCTTGCGCTGCGTATGTGACAAGAGCAGAGAGAAGAAGAAGAAGCGGTGAAGGGTGGGATTAAGGAGAGCTTCTCCTAAACGAAAGACTGAAATTATTTAACCATGAACGCCAGGATATTGTTTTTGCTTGTTTGTTCTGCGGCATTTTTCGCTGAGCTGCAGTGCGCCTCGCCAAGGACCGCAGCGGGTATGGATCCCCCCACCGCCGACTTCAGCAACATCAGCGGTGGCGGTACTACCGGTGGAAGCAGCGGGGAAAGCGGGGGCAAAAGAGACTTGAACCAAACCATAAACTCCAGGCTTAAGAGGAAAACCCTGGCTGTGGATTTTGCGGTCCCTTCTCTGTTGCGCTATTACCTGGCAGAGTTCATAAAAAGACCCCTGAACGGCGACTGCCAGACTTTTCGCGGATGTTACACGGTGCGCGCAAACTTGAAAATGCACTGCATACCTTTGCAGAAAACCATATCCACTTTTGTGGACACGTCTACTACGGACTCTGCGCTGAGGAACATGTCTGTTGATGGACAGCTCCCCTTCTTCTACAAACGGCCGCTGTCCAAAGTTCTGAAATTGGGCTTGACGAAAGCCAGCAGGAAATCAAACCAAGTTGTGGTGGAAATAGGAGAGGATATAGTCAAGACGGGATGCGGGGGACTGTCTGTGTACGAGGAGGCCCCGGTGTTCACCCTGGAAATGGACCTCACAACTATTCTGGAGTGGTGGCTGGGCGCAGAGGGGGGCCGCCTCAGGGTCCGGCTCATGCCCGAGAAAAGGGCGCAAGTACCCGGGATAGAGGATCGGTACACCGCGGCTATACGCGCTGCAGACCCCCGCCTCTTCCTTGAGATATCCTCCCGGGGTGAGTTCCTCTATTTCTCTCCATCCCTCCCTCCTTTAGTTTCTCTCTCACTTCTCTCCATGTTGTTCACTCCCTACAGACACACACACACACACAGGCAGGCACGCACGCACACGCACGACTCAGCAGTCCTAATTCATGTCGCCCCGTCACGGTTGTGATTTGAGTTTTGCTGTGATTAATTTTTGATGTTGAATCCAGCGTGTCTAAAGAGGCGTGCTGCGTGTGCTCGGTCTGGCTTTCATGGTGAAATGAGCGGGTAAAAGAAATGTCAGCACATGGAGAAAGACCTGATATTTGCAGTGGCCTGATGGGAAAATGATGACTGGGGTGTTTGTGTGTGTGTGTGTGAGTGTCAGAAGAAAAATAACTCTTAGGGAATTCGTGCATTAAGGTCTGTTGCTGTGATCCAGAGGACTCAGACTGTTCATTATTGATGCCCACAGCGGCGCTGAGAGACAAACTGCATGTTGATTTAATCCCCCAAATCTCTTGGGATTCATGTTGGATCCGTGCAGCATCTTCTATCAGTTCTGATGTGCTAATTATTATTTCATTTGGAGGGAAAAGAGAGGCCTCATTTCCTGATAACAACACGTGTGTGAATTGTATTTAATCCAGCCTTATTAAAAATGATATTTAAGCTGGAAAAGACTCCAGAAGAGGATCTCTCTTCATCGGTTTCTCTTAAAGATACCTACTCAATTCCCTGAGCCACCCAGTGCTGAAGGAAGGTTGGAGATTTAGGAGAACGGGCTTTATTTTGATTAGGCACAAATTAAGTCGTTATCTCCAAGAAAGCTTTAGCACTCAATACTCGAGGGCCCTTCCCTCGTTCTTCTGAGCATCGGCACAATCAGTGTAATTGCTTAATCACTTTGATGAGAGAGGCTGGCCCAGAAAAAAATCAACAGAACCTATCAGACAAAAGCAAAAAAAAAAAAGAGACCTGCTCAGCTGGAAGCTGCAGGTGTTTGTGTGCATGTGGAAACACAATAACAATAACTGCACGTATTATTTTGGTTTGGTTGTATCATATCATGCCATATGTTGTAATAACAGATTAAGATTAAACACACCAGTGGCTTCAAACTGTGGATGATAATGCAAAGATGCACACATGGTTTATACAGCTGTAACTGTCGGTACAGAAGCATGCCAGTGGATCACCCCTGCAGCTCCCAGCAGGCGTTTTAACCAACACAGCTGGTAGTGTTTGCAGGTGGGAAGCCAGCAGGGGATGCTGTCATGTTTATTTCTTCTTTTACACTCTAGCTGTTTTTATTAGGGTGCCCTTTTCTCATCACATCAAGGTTCTCTTTAGAAAAGCACTGAACTCTTAAAGTGCTTGACTGGAGCTGCTCTTTGGACAGCAGATCAGACTGGTTATAGTGTGTAGCATCCAGCTGTGAAATGTGAAAAACTGTATTTGTGCACAGCAGTCAGAAAGGTTCGGAAGAACAAAAAGTTTGAACTGGGTTGAAGCTGAAAGACGCATCCAAATATCTCAACCAGACATGTTGTGTTTTTTGCAAGATTGTTAAAATTACATTATCAAGATTTTTTTTTTTCTTGTTGTTTTTGTTGCCAAACCAAAAAGACAGACCCAAAAACACACCCACACACTGCTGTCTAGTTCCATAGTTCGTTTTTTTTACTCTACATGGATATAATGTGTCCACTGCAGCTCCCAGCAGGCATTTCAACCAACCCAGCTGGTAGTGTTTGCAAGTAGGAAGCCAGCAGAGGATGTTTTTCAGAAAGGACCTCAGCTGGATTTTTTTTATTAGTTTCTTTTTAAAACCAATGAGGTGCTAACCAAAAACAGAGACTTACCGAACCATAGTAGTAACAGTTAATAGTAATAGTTTTGGAAGGCACAGACAGATGATATCCTCTCGCTGTCAGGGATCAGCGCCCCCCAAGCATTTTATGTGTCATTCAGGACGCTGCAAACTGTCAGTGCTTGAGCATGGAATGAGATTCTGTTCTGTAGCACTGACATGTTATTGCGTATGCAGGGAGAGCAATTTTGGTGATGTGGTCTTAGAGGAAACTACAACTTGTAAGATGTGATTGGGCTCAGAAACACTTACATCAAAAGAGAATTGGCAAGACCATTTTAAAAACAGACATTTAAATAATCCCAGATCCAATGTAATATACAAAACCAACAAAGATATTACAAGAAGTCAAGATATTAGTTTAGCTTTATTCATTAATGCACTCTAATGTGTGTGCATTACAGGGAAGGAACTGCAAAATGTGCAGCTCTCATATGCATTATCAGGCTGCCCTCCCTAGTTTATTACCATCACCGTCTTCCTCACATAACCCAGAAACTGATCAAGTCTTCAATCAGCAAGGAAGCCTTCTGCTCAGAGGAGCAAAGAGAGACTTCCTGAAGGAGGTGTCACCAAGGAAACACTGTATGAGTGCAGAGATTCATTTGGAATCTGTCATGATGATGGGTAGGGGTAGAATGCACATCACCAAAGTGACTTCATTTTGTCAAACTACAATGAGGACAGGACAAATAAAGACACTGCATCATCTTTGTATTCATAGATTATAACAGAATGAGTTGTACAATCAAGTTATGAAGGTGTTAAATCAAAATTGTACTAACATGCAGTTTTAAATGATCTTAAAAACGTGTTTCTGAGGCCGCACAGTGCTCATTGTTGGTTAAAATGCCCAAATGACGCTGAAGATTTAGACCACCTTCTGACCGAACTAGTCTAAACTATGAAAAGTTTACAAAGTGTATTTCATTCATTATGCCTCCTCATCATGGGATCTTTATGTTTTATCTGTGCTGGTTGTCAGAATGATTAGCACTGTCACCTCAACATTACATCAAAATGCAGGTCAGGTGAATGGGCGCTTGTATAATTGGATTGATTGCCAGATGCCAGCTCAGATAGGATAATTTAATATTACAGTTAGTAGACGATTACTGTGATCATCATATTTATGATGTACAACAATCAAGCCAAGCTGAGATCCTTGTTTTGAACGTCAGTTTTTTTTTGTTTTTTTTTTACCTTTGGAATAGCGGTGTGACAAAATACGTATATGCTTTTAGCAGAGCTTTAAATTGCCTTTTTCTGCGGAGGGAGTTTATTCAGTTGTCATGGGAATGGCTCAGTTATCATGTAAATCTTCAGTTTTACGCCTTTGCATGTATTTACCATATTGTGTGGCTATATATGTGATGGATGGATGGATATGCAGGATATGTGAGGACAGAAAAATGGACAGATAGTTACCACTGGAAAATGACAAGTGGCTATGGCTTCTCTAGTAATCAGAACGTCTCCGGTTCGATTCCCGGCTTCCCAGTCCAGTCAATGTATCCTCGGGCAAGATACTGAATCGCAAATTGCTCCTGGTAGCTGTGTTGTCTGAGCGTGTGTGTGTGTGTGTGTAAACTTGTGTATCTTCATGACCACTCTTGATAGTAAGTGCTCTATCCCTCCTAATAAGCAGTTGGCAGCCTCTGCCATCAGGGTATGAATGGGTGTGTGAAAGGATACATGCGAAGTGTTGTAAAAAGCTCTTGGAAAGAAAAATACGGTATAAATAGTCCATTTACTATATCCATCTGCATGCCATATATTCACCACCATGTGTTTGATGTTAACATGTAACATCCCTTCCCTTTAAGTTGTGGCTATTGATGCATTTGTATGTCAAGTGAAGGACGAATGTGAAGCCTCATTTTTATCTGATGGTCACAAAGGAAGAAAGTGTCAGACAGAGGCTCCGCACACTACAGGTGAACTTCCTGCGAGCTCCTGCATGTTTGCAGAGTCACAGTTATTATCATAAGCTGTTATTACTTTATGAGTATAACCGTGTTTACACTCTTGATGCATAGACAGAAACAAACCCCCTCCCCTTGCACACACACACACACATCTGCTGTCTCTCCATTCCTTTGCCCTGCTATAATACACGCTTCCCTGTGCCAGCTTCACACACACTCCCTCCTGACTCAACACAAGGCTCTAATGGGTATTGTCTCTCTCTATCTGCTTAGCTTTACACTCCTGATTGGCCAGTGTTTTTTTTTTTTGTGTGTGTGTGTGTGTTTTTTTTTGGCATTTTTCTGTGTAATGTGCGTGTTACACTTGTTTTTCCAGCCTCTGGTAAGAAGCAGGCTATTAGCATGAAATAAATACCAACCATGGCACCCAGAATAATTTGACGATCAGGCAAACATGCCTGTGGGAATCAATGCATTAAACTCTGCACAGAACATTTATACTCTCTGCCCTATGGGGGAGCTCATTAATGAGAAATGCTTCTACGAGGTATAGCGCAGGAGAGGGGAAAACAGTGGTGGGCAGGTGTGATAAAGAGTTGACCTCTACTTTATTAACCTCTGTTATGTTCACCAAGTGGTGCCATAAATAGGTTGCAAGAGGATCATTAAATGATCTCATCATCGGAAGCGGGAGGAAGTTGGGACCCCTGCTTCATTAACCTGCACATACTTACTGCTGAGCTCTTTGGGATGTTCATGTTCTTCGGCACACTATTAGCAAAAAGTATCTTTTTAAACTTGCCTAATAGGATGTGATAGTAACCCTAGAGTAAAACAGAACTGTTGCTATCATGCTTGAGAGGAGCAACTGTGTGCATTTGGGCTTTTCTCCCCATGTTTGCCCCTCATCTCTGCCCCAAATGCAAACACAAACTCCTGTGATTTTCTATTGAACATTCCCAAACAGCTATTTCCATTTTGAGAGGTTTAAAACAGAATCCTGGTGGCGGCGGATGTTTTAGCCTTAAGGTAAATATCACAATTTCTTCTGAATCATAAAGAAAGTCAACAGTAAAATTATAAAGTTGGATTATACGCTTGGTACTTTGTTTACCCTGCGTTGCTTGTGGCCCTTATGGAAGAAGTTTCTCCTTGAAAGATGAATGCACTTTTAATTTTCCACATCCTAAATGCCTTTCTCCTGACAAAGTAGCTGGCATATTAGCCTCAGGAGAAGTTACAGTATTTTTAGTAAGGGTATGAAACAGTGAGGTGTGCCTTTTTTTGTTTTTTAACCAATGATTGCAGAAAAGTTCATCGTGTTGCTTTTTTTTGCACTTTTTTTTTTAACACTTTAATGGTCATACTGGAACTTATAAAGTAGACAGACGGACAAACTCACAATTTTGAATTGGTATTATTTGAATGAATGGATTTTGATTAACGTTAACTAAACACGATGAACTAGTTTTTGGTAAAATCATTTTTTTTGTATAATTTGAAGTAGCAATTAGAGGCCTTTAGACCTTAGACCTGAGCTGATTAGAGCTGATTAACATCCATTAACATCCAACTTTAAATGGCTTTTATTTATTTATTTATTTATTTGTACTAAAAGGCGGGTGAGTATGTTTTAAATGATATAAAAGAGCAAACGAATGAGCAAATCCACACACCGTAGAGCTGAAACCAGCACATCTTCAAATAATTGATTGCTTTAGTGCTACTTGAACTTCAGTCCAGACTATGGTTTGATCTCCTTGCATTTTGACACGCTGAACCTTCCAGCCTTTTCTCTCGCATGCCAATATCTCCCTCCAAAAATAAAGCCTTGCATTTCGGAGGTTGTTGTTTGCGGATCCAGATTCATTCACTTCATTGACCAAGAGGGAAGAGTTTAGGTATTTTGTGTTGGGAAGCTCATTCTCAAATACTAGTTAACCTGGAGAAGTAAACATGGCAGAGTGTGTAAACACTGCGGTGGGAACACGGCTTAAATGCTGCTGTTGACCTTTAATTCTGTCCATCCAGGTGGAAGGCTGCAGAGCCACAGGAAAAGTGACATGACATTGCGAGCGAGAGCGTGGACTCGTGGCAATCAATGAGACTCCTGACATTTAAAGCTTGTATCAATCAGCTGCTAATGGGAAAATCAATAGGAAGTCAGAATGACATGCCACTTTATTATTTATGCATTTCTATGATCAATTCACTCAAGGAGTCGGTGGCGTGCTGTGACACCCCGGCGGACCCATGAGGCCCTGTCCAGCTGATCGATACTGCAAGTTGCACTGGGTGTGATCAAGTGCACGTGTCTTAGCATTAGCTGCTAACCAGGCTTGAGTTCATGACAGAGCGGTTGAGGTGAGATGGCAAGTAATTCAAAATGAAAGAAAGAACCTGTCTGCCGCAGCTTTCCAGTTTTTTGTTTCCCTTGTGCTGGGTAGCAATAAGAAGTGGGTATCAGATTTGTCATCAGGAGTAGTTGGATTCATCGTGTCTATCCTCTTTACAGATGTCAATAATAAGACATTTGCAGCATTTACAATATAAACACCTTGAAGCGTTTTAGCTTTTACAGTGCTCCAGAATCAGTGCTGCTTGACTGAGCTAACTGAGTACAGTGTAATGATATCATTACCGCCCTGTACAGTCACCACACACACACACATCCCAATGCAGTACTCCCATGTAGCTCTTCGTGAAGTGTTGCAAATATAGCGCCTTCTATTGTGATGGCCCCGAGTTAAGAAAACAGCAATTCTCAGTGTCAGCATGTCCAGCGTGGATGGTTTAAATCCAACACATTTTAATGAGATGGCCCCTGAACCTGCTCCGATTCATTTATGACAGTCACATTCAACAGGGCTGCTGTCAGCGTAATGAGACGACTGATTCTTCTTGACTTAAAGCGAGCGAAAGAAATCATTTATTTGTCTGCCTGAGCTGTTGAAATGTATGGCCTTGTGTGCTGGCCTTCACATTAGTTGGCTCTATCTCAAGAGCTTGGGGGAGCGCAACTGTTGCCCAAAAAGACAAGCTGTTAGTATTCTGCAGCCGGCCATACTTAAAATAAAATATGAAAATGTGAAGCTTGCCAAAGTGGGGACTACGGATAAACACCTTGACAATGTAAACAGCAGCAAATGCCTTTTACGATATTAATCACCCTCACTGAAGTTAATGCGTGTGTCAATGTTTTGTAAATTAGGACTCAAGGTGACTTTGGCTGTGATTTCCCTTTTCACTTCTTATTCAGCACTGTCTTTTTTTTCACCTCGTTTCCCTGATGTTTTAGTTATTTATGCCACTTGCTTGTTCTTTCAAAAAAACGCAAGCTGCCCGTTTGATTAATGGTGATGCTTTATAGGAGGCCTTGGTGCAGGAGTTTAGCTCGGAGCTAGGTGTGGGGAGGAATGCATACAGTACAGGAGCTGAACGTGAGGTTCACTTCCCCCGATGAGAGAAATAAATAATGTGCATAATTGAGTTTTGTACTTTCTCTACTATGTGGATATCTATTTTTGTATGTGTTTGCCAATTTAAATGCCATGATGCCCGATTTAATTCTCTTCTACCTTTGTAAGCAAAATTTATGAAGCAACGTAATATACGAAGTGTACATTTTAGCCCTGTATGTATAAGGGAACCCTTATAGCAAGCCACTGTGTACACAAATCACAGCTCACAGCTTAGGAAGCCAAAATCCTCCTTGACACAGTCTAAATAAAAAATAACCAACAGTAAATGTGAAGGAGTTATTGAAATGGATTGTATTTAATCTGACTAAAATATTATGTCCACCCACATACTTTTATAGTATTACAAAAGTTTATGTGTAAATACATTTGCAATTGCAATTAGTGAACAAATTGAACTCCCACTTAAAATCATTTATGTTTGCTCAAAGCTCAGTATTGATTTAACTCTCAGTTTCAGCAGCTTTAAAAATAACCAAAGTAATTACCACGTTTGGCGAAAAGATGCACAAAAATATTCACTGACTGTGTGACTGTGTAGTCTTTACAGAGGAACAAGAGGGAATATTTACTAGGGAATAGGATGAGTCATTTAGACATGTCTTTCTTTTATATTTGTCTATATTCCAGCAAATAAAACATAAATATACGATGATCATATCTTCATAATACCAGGCAAGGTTACATGGATAGCTATGTAGCCATCTGTGTTTCCTGCTGGTTGTGTACTCTCTCTCCGTCATTCATTTGCTGCCACTAACTAACTTGGAGGAAAAAAAATAAGAGGAAAGTGAATGAATAAAAGTAAATAGACTTGTTACAACAATTTGCCCTAGGTCTCAAGCTGTCTCGTCGTCTAGATTTGCATCTGAAATTAGCATAAGTCAGGAACTGAATAGTGATATGTGAATGTATAAATAAAACTGTGAACTTTTCGTGATATGCATAGGCCGTGTTACTTCTCGAATGGTTGTTGAAATGTGTATTGAACTTGAAAAGCACTAGTTGGAGCAGTGCTTCTTTGGAACGTAAAGCAGCATTAATTGATTTTTGGCCACTTAAACGAGAACATCAGAAAAAGCTAAAAAAATAAAAATAAAAAAAACGATCAGCAAGTTTCTATAAAACATTCCCATCTATAAATCCAGCAGACAAGAAGCATTAACATGTATTTGGATGTGAAAAGTGCAGGTCTATCATTCACTCTCCTTTTAGCTTTGTTTTGGTTTTCACACACATGTGGAGAGAAACATCTGTCGCAAGATTCTCCACTCTGTTCATTAACATTGTCTGGTTCCTGTTAAGCGCTGGTAGCAGGTAGCGTGCAGTGTGTTTATCAGAGCTTGAAACAGGATTAATTAGAGTAGTGTATAGGCCAGAAAACCAAAACGTGATGATGCTAAACTAGGCGGCAGGCTCCGTAGAACTGATGAGGAGCTTAAGAGTTGGGTAATTCTCTCTGGGTTCATCACCCCTTTCACAATTTTATGGAGTATCATATAAAAATATTGATTAGTGCAGCTTTAATGAGCACGGCATTAAAAATATACATCCAGATTGTAGAGTGCTACATTTTCTTAAAGGTCTTTGAAGGAGACTTTCCAGCTTCTTGAAGTTTTCAATATTCAGGCAGATGGCAAGATGTCAGAACAGAAATCAAAGGAAAGGAGGACATATGAAGAAGGGAAGAAGGAAGCATTTTATGGATGGCGTGACACACCCATTGTCTTTCCGGTCCAGTGGAGTAGTACGACTAAGCTTTTTTCTGTTGTCAGACTGGTCTTGGTTTTCACACATCTTAAGCCAAACTCACATTTGAGCTAAGTCAAACCAGTCCCTGTGACGCTAACAACTGAGCAAGAAGCACCAGGCAGGAACAGGGAGCCGGAGGAAAAGCTCCCAACATTCACCTGGACTTAAAAAGACATTAACAGATGTGGCAGAGTCGCCATACACTCAAAGCCCATCTGCCTTTGAGGAGCAGCCTGAGTGCTCTCAGGCCACATCCCCAGCTCCCTTTATGATCTGTAATGGGATTGTTGAAGAGCGCCAGCAGCATCCTCATCACAGGACAAAACCCACTTAATGGGATATGATTCGCAATGAAAGGGCGAAGAAGAGCAGTTTCTCGCTGAACTGATCCCTTGAAACCTCCGTATGCCTCCATTCCCCGCCCGACTCCATTCCCCATTCCAAGTAGAGGCTGACTTGTCTATTCTGCCCTGTATCACCCCTACCATTCCTGTGGTGTGGCTGGTTGTGTGTGTACTGGGGATGGGAGGGGGTTTGCAGAGACGGAGATGAAGAAGCAGAGCAGCAGTGCCGTGAGAGACGCTGTTTGTGGCTTATCGGAGCACGACTCCCAGCATGCTCAGTGGTCTTGACCGACTCAAGGGAGGGCAACGCAACTCGCTGGAAGTGAATACCGAGCGGTGCCGCCGCTGTTTTGAACTTGAGGCGGCTTATCTTCTCAGCTGGAGCAGAGAGGAGCACAATGAGGAAAAGTTTGATGAAGTCTTTTTTTTTTTGCTGGGCTTTGCTTGTGGCGTTAAATAGTTTCAGTGCGGCTTTGTTAAGTCGCTCATACTGCACCGGCCTTCCAACCATATCAGCTGGAGAAAAAGTTTTTAAAAGGGGTGAGTTTAAATCTGTGTTTTTTAATAATTCTTTTATGTCATAAAGGTTGATTTTACAGTAAAAATTCCAATACGGTATCTTACAATACCAATATGCGATATGTACATTTATTTACAGTGACAGTTATTGATCACTATAATCATTCCCCCATACTGATTGTGTAGTGAAACACAATATGCTTCTGTAGCCTGTGTTAGCTCAATCAATTGGTAACTCTTAGGCGTGTGTAGGTTTATTGTTGGTATTTTGTATATGTCTATGCAACTATCAACAATACTATAGACTATATGGCCACCATGTCTCAGCAAGGAAACATCAGGGATAAATATAAATGGGTTATTTGGCACTAAAAAGAATAAACTTCATGCCTCGCTTCCCCTTATATTTACAAATGGATCCAGTATATTGTGAAGCTTTTGTATTTCCTCAAAATGGACCATTCTTTTACTTTGAACTGCTTTAGTGATCCTCCATACCTGTCTGTTTATCTTCCGCATTGTAACCTCTGGCTCACCCATTTGCAATGCACATTTAAGGACCTTTTTAAAATGGTGGTTCTAATTCACTTTGCTTCCTCGTTTGCCTGGGCTTTTGTTACCTGAGGGATTCTGACCTCCGCTCGGAACAATGCTGTATCTATGTCCTGCCTTACCATAAAGGTCCACTATTGAACAGTTTCATGGCCTTTTCCTGTCAGATTGTCCCTTCGCCACTACCTACCTGCTCACCTCTCGTTAAAAATGTATAATGAGCCATGTCAATCGCTTCCATTTCATTTTTTTTACCTCCACTCCACCTTTAATGAGCAAAGATTTATGAAGAAACTGGTCAGTATGTAGATTCACCAATATTTGTTAACCAATCGTTACCTGATGGTCAGTTTTCTATTAAATCATTGTACTATATAGTCATAGATTCAAAGCTATTTACTAACTACTTATTAGTGTTTCATTATCTATCAGGTCTGATTTGTTCCTTAGCAACGACTCACATGTTTGTGAACCATATTGTAAGCTGTCACCACCACAGAGTTGAAAGATCTGTGGTATTTCCATCTGACCCATGTTTTCATGCAGTATGTGTGTGTTTGTGTGTGTGGACATGAATGTGAATGTGAGAGAGGACCCTTGTGCATGTGCTCATGTCAGTGTGTGCCTCAGTGCGCGCTCATGTCCATGCTCGGGTCTGTTTGTGTTTGTGTGTTCATTCATGTGCGCATGTCCACCAGGGAGCACAGGGGTGTTTTTCAGGCAACATGAAACCTCCACCTCTTCTGTCTGATCTTGCTGGAACAGTGAGCTGGAGCCAGCAGCTAGCAGCCACATCAGCAGTGCAACATGGGAAAAAAAAATAAAAAAAATAAATAAATAAATAGATCAGCGCCTCTGATTTTTTTGCTCAGTGCTAGCTGGACGACATCATGTTGACCTTGCCATGCTTGCACCGTCCATGAAATCAAGCTACAGCCCTGGCCTCATCACCCTTCGCTCCAACACACATTTTCTTGCTACCCACACACACACACACACCTTTTCTCTATGTACTACTACTGCAGCCTGACCTTCGTGGTTGTTCGTCTTGCACTAAGTCAGAAAAGAACACAGGGTCACACAAAATAAGCCAGTGCTGCCGGCAGCGAGGCCAGGCGGGGAGAAAGGTTCACACACTGGGTGGTGCTGCTGCTGTCAATTGCAGTGCAAAGTTTTGCTTATCATAAATGTGAAGGTTTTGCTGACCTGCGAATGTTGGGAGATAAGACTCTTTTCTTATTTGGAAGGAAATTTGCCTTTATGCAAGTAATCACTAAAGGTGGACACTGCAGAAGTGTATCTGCAGAGGCACTGCAGGGAGCCACATGGCCACTGTAAATCATGCACTAAACTAGCAGTGGTTTGTCAGTCCAATTATGTCCAAATATACCCCTTCTGGTGTCTGCTTTTTGGTTGTGTGCATCACTAAATTAGATGCAAGATAGCTGTGATTACAGAGATAGGTATGATTTTGATTTTAGCTACAGATGCAGACAATGATGGCAACATCTTGTAGAAGTAAGAAAAGAGTCAGACATTTCAAGTTTGACCCCCCATATCTCTTTTTACCCCCAGTGTCATATGCATCATAACCGATAACGGATACTTGAGTGTTGAGTGATTTAGTGAATGGGCCAAATACGTAATCTCACTGTGGTGACACAAGCACTTTGAGGAACGCATGATTCAATCGTTCATTCTCGCCCGCCCTTCCAAAGAAAAGCCTGACTCAACTGTCATGTACTCTGGATTCACACTTCAAGTTTCCACAGGGCAAAGCCGCTGACTGACAAGTATGAGAGGGGTCTTATCTGTCACCTTACAGGCATTTCATTATAAAAATGCTTGGCTACTGCACTATCATAGGAAAGATGGTGAATGCAGCTACATTGAGGCAGACTGGGTAGAAAAGAGACAGGCTTCGGGGCAGATTATATAAAGGTTACAAAGTGAACTTGGACATAGTCATTTTTGTTTCTCTTTTATCATTCTGATTCGTGAATCTCAGAACCGTAATGTGGCATGGATCAAACTCCAACATATCGCAGAGGAATAAAATGGGACACGAGAGATTTGGCTTTGTACAAAGGCGTCGGCATAGTCCTCACAACTCTTCTTATTCCTCGTGCTGAAATACCACGGGGCGTCATTAAATGACACTAGTGACTGGGCCCATCTTCCCGCATGCAATGACAAGTCACGTAATGGACTAGCTCCGGTGACTCAGCTTCGGAACTGATGGTGTGGCTCTATGTAGTGTGACGGCTTTGACATGGTCCCAGAGCAGCGCTCATGTAGTCAGGGCATCGGCCCATTTAGAAAAAGGCCAGCGTAGCGGGGAGACCAGCTAAAGCTAATGACCTAGAGGGAGAGTGTTTTTTTTCCTCAGAAAGTGGAGAACTTCTTTACTTGACGCATCTTGGAACGCAGTCTGACTCGTTTCCCTTTTGCCCCAGACACTTTATTCACTGATGAGGAGCCATCCTCATTTAGCTATGCAATATTTACTGCAGAGTGTTCATTAATGACTCTGGAGGAGCAAACATATTTGCAACTAAAAGGAGTTGAAATGAAGATGGAAATGAGTTCACGTCTCTCTCTCTCTCTCTCTCTTTCCCTCTCTCTCTCTATAGCACCATGAAATGCACGTGTGCTGGATCTCTTGGTGAGGGCATGGTTTTATTTTCAGACATGACACATTCAAGGTTGAGGGTCTGGGGGCCGTGTCTCGGAGCATGTCTCAATCAATTTAATGAAAATGTGTGCCGTTTTACACATCGGAGCGTGACTCCTGTGTGTCCTGTGCTACAGTTATAGCTGACTGCCAGTTCAAGGCAAATATAAAAATTTACCAGGGCTAGGAAATTTCGTCACAGGAATGGTTATATATGGAAAATACTCATGTTCTTTCCGAGAAATACTCGAGAACAGTGATACCACATGCGAGCATATGCGTTAAGCACAGAACTGGAAGGCAGGAGTCAATTAGCCTTGCTCAGCATATACATGTACAGGCAGAAAGGGGAAGCAGACGTCACCTAACAACATTTCGTCTTGTTTGTTTAATGTGTACACGAAAAAAAATGTCAAAATGTGTAATTATTTCTCGACAAACAACAGATTCTCCAACAAATTCTGTCTTCCGCTTGTTTTTAATACCATCTCACTGTGATGACAACAGTTGTTGTTCTCAAAAATTAATTACACCAAGCCAGGCTGTTTCCCCATGCTTTCAGTCTCTGTGCTAATCAAAACTAATCATATCTTGGCTACAGCTTCATACTTAAACACATAATGCCAATGTAAAAACTACAATTTGTTCTTTTTTCTTTTCACTTTTTTGAACAGATTAATGAACCAGATAAAACGTGTTAATTAGTGAGCTCGAAAAGAGGATTTTGTTGCCTCTGGACAGCTTCCTCTGTTTTCGGTCTTTGTGCAAATCGAAGCTAACCATCTACAACTTCATATCTAACAGACAGACCCTGATCAGTATCAACCTTCTCAATAAACTCATGGAAACAAAGCAAAAAAGAAGAATGAAAAAAGATTTTCTTTAAAAAGAAGAAAAAAAAGAATTTTTCTTAAATCCTACAGCACCAAACAACAGATTTATGTTTATTTAAAACGTATTGATATTAAATAATCTAATCATCTTAAATGTGCACAGCTGCTCATCTGTAGCTGTCTCTCCTTTATCTCCTCTTTCAGTCTGTCTGATATTCTACAGCTGTCAGTGCGTTCATCTTCAGTGACTGATGTCCGTCAGCACTGTAGAGCACTGAACAAAGCTATTCATCGACCGCACCATGCTGTGTATAGCCATTACTGAGTGTAGTCATTTTAGATTCAATAATTTCCGTGTCTTACCTAATCATTGTTTGCCTACTCACGCAAGAATGATCCCCCCTCCTTCTGGATCTGTTATGGCCGTACAAGCAGTTTTTTCACAATGATTTATGTTACATCTGTTGTTGTATCCGCTAGTAAACAAGTGAATTTTGGATGGCTCCTTGTTATTATTTGTGACAAACCCCTTGCCGAACATGACAATGACAAATTTTATATTTGTTAAATTAATAGACAACTTGTTTTGGGGTAGAAAAGCCAATCTAATGTCCTAACCTTTTAACATTAATGTGATGTGGTTTGTGAAATTTGGCTGGCTACTCCAGTGAAGACATCCACAGCGGTGGATAATTCTGGAGATGAAGACAAATGGAGCCATGTATGCCAACTCAATAAAAAAGAAAAGATGATAGTTAATTAAAAATTGAAAAAGTAGGAGGAGCTCAATCATCTTTTTTAATGAAGCAGTTGGGACTAAGATATAGCAAACCCTGCCTGCGTGTGTGGGTCAGAGAGTGTAGGCATTGACCAGTTGTGGCTGTGAGTCATTTGTCTCCAACCCTGCATTGAACAGGACTCAATCAGGCCAAAGACGAATGCCAGCTGGCTGTTAGGGCAGTAAAGAAAAAAAAAACAAAAACAAACAAATGAAAAAGAGAGGCCAAATTAATGAATGCCAGTATAGCGAGGCAAGAGCCAGCTCTTACTCTGATTAAACATCAGGGCCATCAAAGGGGAGGAAGCCATTAGAGATATATTGTATTGGCTTTGTGGCGATCTGTGCTTCTATTTTAAAGAAAGACATGTCAGCGCAGAGAGGTTTTGGTCTCTTGCCCCACCAAGGATGTGTTTGGTCAAGCTGAATGAAAGGATGTATTGAGTTTGTATTTATTCTGTACTAAAGAAGAATGTTGAGTGGAGCTGCACACAAAAGCAACAACAACAACAAAAAAAAAAAAGACATGGCATAGCACAATCGCTCCTGAAAACCCATTATCGGTGACCACGTTTGCAATGACAAATCTGCATAAAAATGTGAAAATCTAAAACTAAAATGCCCCGAGAATCCACAGAATATTATCCTCATTAGTGTAATTGCAAACACTGCCAACGAGGGGCACACAACATCATTTATTCAGCATTAATGTGAGGCAGTTGGTAAGTTGTGACACCTTGAAAGATTTTGCTGCACAATGTAAAGTGCATGCCATGCCTGTTCACTTTCAAAGCTCACTGCCCTAGGTGCCTACCATCTGGTTCATCCCTGTGGATGCCAGCAACTTGTAAGCCAAAGGCGGGGCGGTGAGGTTCCTGCCACCAACCCGAATGTAATGATCGATTTTTCACCATCCATCCCACAGCCTTTTGCAGACCTGAAAAAAAAAAAAAGAAAGTCGCTGGGCTTCTGTAATCTCTCCACGACACGGTGTTTGACACATGTGCAGCTGGGAAGAGATTGCTGAGATTTGTGCATTGATCCGCACACTGGCCTTCTCCACAGGCTTTCTAATTTGAATAAAAAGGGGGTAATATTTTCGTAGAGCAGCGTGAGACCATCAAAAGAGTCAATATGTCTCCATGGAAAATGAACTGAGGGTCGCAATGCACAAGGGATGTTTCTGGGAGAATAAGGGGCTGATGTGAATAACTAATGAGGGAGAAGGCAATGTGCAGGGAAGATGACTGGGAGGAAGGAAATGGGAAGTAATCAAGGCCTAACTGAAGAGAGTGAGAGATTTTTTTTTTTCCTTGAATGACACACCGGTGGTCTTATTTTACAAGACATGGAAGATGAATCGAGACGTAAATGGTGTGTGACATACAGCATTACAGTTCTATATCATTAAGATGAGTTATTTAAAGCAATTCCTTTAAAACTTGACCCCAGGTGGAACTGTTATCCACTGAGCGTGGCTGGAGCTTGATTTTAAATCAGTGATGTCATTCAAGTTTAAATATTTTGCAGCATCAAGCACTTACGGTAATTTCACAGGCCTAATTATCATTTAAGGTGGATTTGTCCTAGTTCAAATAAGTCGAAGGAAAACCTGTTTTAATTAATATACAGAACAAAGCCTCTTCGGTGCATAATGCGCCTTTGTTGTAGAGACGTGGCGAACCAAAGAAGAAGAAGAAGAAGAAGAAAAAAACAGAAGCTAGGTAACATTAGAAAGCACTTTTTCTTTCCACTCATAAATTTGCTGGGCACTAAGACAAGCCTCTTATCACTAAAAGGTCATAAACTCGCTTGAGGGGGCCGTTAAGCGTGTCCTCTGGCTCGCTCTCTCTTTCTTTCTCTCACTCACGATCTTATTGCCATGCCAGCACATTTATTGCAGGGAAGGAGTTCAAACCACAGGCACCCACTTGTTCAATCAGCGTTACGGGAACAGAGCCACGGCAGGTGGAAAACAGGCACGGGGTACGAATCCTGCTAATGAGGACAAAGACTTGAAGCGCAAAGCAAAAATCTTTTTTGCGACGCGTAAATGTTCAAAGTACATCTAAGGTGAAACGATGAGAAATCGATGTGGAGAAAGATTCAAACACTTCACAGTGTCGTTTAAATGAGTTACAGCCCCATGTCCGGTGTCTTACTCAACCCTTTTTTAACACTGAGCACTAAAACTGCAAATCCAGTCTCTCTTTTTTTTTCCTTCTTTTGACCCAGAGGGAACACAGTGATTAATTACATCTTCGTGCATTGTCTTCCATCTGGCAGGGTTACTTATCTCCCCAGGATGAATGACTGCTTAAACTGCTACCATTTCATCTGCATTTGGGTCTTTCCAGCACTAAAAGTAGTAATAATTTGAATACAAATGAGTCATTTTCTCCAGTAATTGAAATGATTTTCTTATTAGCATGTACATTAGTGGCACTATTCATGATATGCATAGACATCATGCCCCTATTAGACCACAGGGTATTCCTGAATTTGAGTTAAGGCAAACAGTTTATGGAGCATATGGTTAGAGCTTTGCTCTGCACACGATGACCTAAAAATTCCAGTGTGTAAAATTTGGCAGGATCTAATAGCAGAAATCTAATATGATATGCATAGCTATGTTTTCAGTACTGTATATTCACCTGAAAATAAGAATTGTTGCTTTTTTCGTTACCTTTATATTCACAGAGGGGTCCAGCAAGTTTGGTAGTCAGCTACACACTTTGAAGGGAGAGTAGTATTTGGATGCAATCTGCAGGTCCACTACATTGTACACAATGCACCTTTTTAATATGCATTGTGAACCTTTAGGAGGCTGTATAAAGTTTGAAGAAAGAAAAAACATTAAAAATTAAAAGTTGAAACTTCCTATCACCCACTGATCTCCAGTCATTCATGCACTCATATCATCCAGGCTGGATTACTGTAACTCACTCTACCTAGACATCTACAGGCTACCATTTCCCATCTACCACTAATTTAAAATGCTGCAGCCCAGTTACTAACAAGATCTAAGAAAAGAGTCCAGATCAGCCCTACTCTAATGTCCTTACGCTGGCTTCCTGTTCACTTCAGGATCAACTTCAAAATCCTTCTAATCGTCTCTAAACCTCTCCACGGTCTTGCCCTACATATATCTCAGAACTTCTTACCCACTCCAGAACCAGCAGACCCCCATACCATCCCACTGTGGCATGTTAACTGTGCCTCGTTCAAAGAAAAAAAGAAGGCTGGGGATAGGGGTTTTCAGTAGCGGTGCCTTGGCTTTGGAATAAAACAGGCTGAGTTTATTGAAGCTTTAAAGACATACCTTAAAATCGACTTTTATTCTCTGGCTTTTAACTGTGTTCAAACTGTATTTTTTTTAAATTTTATTTATATTTTTCTATCCATCCATTTTCTCTAGCCGCTTATCCTCATTAGAATCACAGGGAACTGGAGCCTATCCCAGCTGACTTAGGGCGAGAGGTGGGGTACACCCTGGACAAGTCGGCAGTTCATCATAGGGCACATAGAGACAGACAACCATTCACACTCATGTTCGAATGTACGGCAAATTAACAATTAACAAATTAACCCTTTAAAGTGCATGTCTTTGGATTGTGGGAGGAAGCCGGAGATAACCACGCAGACATGGGGAATACATGCAAACTCCATACAAAGACCAGCCGAGGTTCGATTGGTATGATCAGTAGCTTATGGTGACATGTCAATCAATGATATCTCTTAAAACAGTAGCTCAAATATTCATGCTTATGTTTACTTCTTGTTATACGTTTGCGATAAAAGCATTTAAGTGCTTATTTGTGACATGCTAAAATGTAGTGTGGCTTTGTAATATCTATTTAAAGTCTGCCCTAACCCAGCATTAACTAAAATTAAATGACTTTGCCTATCAGAGAAAGTGAGTGAACTGAATGAATTTCGCAATGGTGCGTTTGTTTGCTCATAAACTACATTTTTTACCTCATAAAAGGAAGAACATGTTCATGACACAATGCTTGACCTCACATTGTCTCCCATGGGATGAATTGTTTGTCATTTTATTTAACCACACGTCAGATGAAAACACATCCAGGTTGTCCCTAGGTGGTTTTTGCCGCTCGCTATAATCCAAGCCGTGTGTGATTCCTCTCAGTTTGATCTGCTTCAAAGCATACACTATAGACCAATGTAAACACATTGACACGTCTTCTTCTCAGCTCCAGTGGTGGCCTCAAATGATGAACAGTGAGACAAGACTTGACTGTGAAAGCAGTGAGCTATAGACAGACAGATAAACAGGTGCTCAATAAGAGACAGAGAGAGAGAGAGAGAGAGAGAGAGATGAAAGGTAAGAGATGCTTGAGATTGGAGGGTGAGGGAAAAAGGGAGAGGAGAAAGAGATATGTGATCCTGTGATGAATGAACGCTGTTGACTTATTCATGCGATCTCAAAGTGAAACTTCAAAAAAACAGGAGAAAATATTGCACACCTCTCATCTTTCTTTTTCCTTTGTTTTCTGTAAGAAAGCCACTATGTTTCTCATAGACTGGTGAGATACTAGTGCAGTTGTTTAAAGAATACACAGATTCCCAGCTTCATTAATTGTCTAACATTTGCTTCCTCTGCTTGGAAAATTCTTTTCATACATTTTATTTTTTTTTTTGTCTTTTGAGACATCATTGTAGCTTGTGGGAGAAAAACATTTGCAGCAAGTCAGCGCTTGAGCAGAAGTGACCAGGCTGCTACAGATTTTTAATTTCAAATGAAAAGCATCTAGAGTGAAAGCCCTTAAAGAGTGCATACCACAATCAATGCACAGTTCTCTTGAATTATTAATTTAATATGAGAACACATTTTGAAGTGTTCGTGAAAAGAGCATGTAAAAAAAGCTCCTGCTTGTTGCTTTTTTCGTTACCTTTATATGCACGGAGGGCACAAAAAGCGTAATGTTTTTTATTTATTTTTTTATGTAGGGTTATGTTCTGGACTAATAACTAGTAACAGGTGCAGTAACCTGCTGAAGTCTCCACTGGTTGCCTGGCACTCTCACAATGATGACAAGACTCCAGGAAGTTATTGTGCCCAGCCTTTATCTTTATTTTATTTTATCATTTGCAGCCACCTCACTGAATCAAATAAAAACATTAAACGGCAGGTAAGGTTAAAAATGGCTACAACAAACACGGCTAGTAAACTTTAGGATTGTGGTAAATAATCAAATTGCATAGAGGGGGAGTGAGCCATAAAGGTTTAATTTATTATTGTGGCAGTTATTGGGAAAATCAAATCAGCAATTTGATGGTGCTGTGCTCTTCCATAATCCACGACTAAGATTTCAAGCTTTAATTTTATTTGTTTGTTTACGTTTTTATTGGGGTGTAGTGTTCAAGTGAGATTGATTGGTCCACCAGCATTCCGTCCATTTGTTGTGAACAGAGCAAATATCACAGCAGGCATAACAGAAGTCTCTCAAAAAACTAAATTCGGTAAAGCTCACAAACACATCAGGAAAATCAAACCTAAACATATAAAAACTCAGAGTTTTGCGTGGCCTCCATTTATAGTTTTGAAGTCAGTTCTATGCGTCTCTTTGCTCTGAGGCAAACGCAGAACTTTAGAAAATCAAGCTGGAGCCACAGTGTCTAGGGGGGAAAGAAAGTGTCCAGGCTTTGATATAGCTCGTAGGCTGCCTCAGTGTGTCTGTGAATATTGAATCAATGAGGCACCATAGCACAGAAAAACCAATATGTAATTTCCCCCCAGACGCTCCCTGGGCCTCAGTCTGTTTGCACCCAAGAGAGAGCAGCGTTCATACAATAGCCGTCATTCAACTGAAACCACAAGCGCGGTGACCATGCTGCTTTCTCAGAGAGGCACTATACACACTGGTGCTTCAAAGTGTCAGTTTCTGTGGCAAAGTCTCTTGGTAACTGTGAAAAAAAGCTTTAATGTTCGATATAAAGTGTAGTTCAGAACAAAGGAAGAGAAGACAAATGAAAACATCCCATGGGAAAAGGGTTTTTATTCTGAAGTTTGCATGGTTACATACAAAGCTCCGAAGGTAGGTCAGAGTAGGTTAAATAACTCATTTGAAAACATTTGCGGTTTCACATACAGTACATGCGAAAAAACTAAACAGAGCCTCAAAGAAGCTACATCACCTGTGCCCAAACTGCAGGTGCGACAGTGAAAAATAAAACTGCTGATTTACATGATGTGTCAGGTGGAACAGGCTGGAAATCATTTTAAAAAAACAAAAACACGATGAGCTCAGACAAACAGGATTTGGTCAGCACCCCCTACCACTGTGCTAACAGTGAAAACACCAACAATTCTCCAGTACTGTGCCCCAACTGACTAACAACAGCTAATTTCCCAGTACGTGCTTTAATGTCCATCAGGAAACTCTGTAAACCACACACAGCAGCCAGAGAACATGAGAGGAAAAAACATTTTCTCCATAAAACACAATCCAGTTTCACCAAAATTAATCAAATGCTTGGTGGCATGTAAGGTGGTACATACATACAAAATTGCACAGAACCGGCATACTGGGCGCAGTGTGGGAACAACAGAGGCACCATTCATCCGACATGATATGTAGGACACATCAGGGGGCGACACATGACACTGATACTGATAACTGAATATTAAATACTGAATACTGATGTATGTCAGTGTTGGAAAAAAGTCACATTTTAATTTGACACAAGTTTGGTTGGGTAAACCTTTCAGAATAAAAGTCCTCCATGTGATTAACCTTTTTGATTTCACGTTATTTTTTAGACGCTAAATTGTTGGACATACCACATCAGTTTTTTTGTATTTCTTTGCTGTTCCTGGCGTTCATAACTTGTAAGACAAAGCTTTACACTAAATAAAAAATATTTCTAATTTAACCTACAATTCCTCGTGCCTGTTGATAGAAACAAAATGTATTAAACTGTGAACCGTCATAACTAGAGATTTCATCAGACATGCAGATTTATATTACTCCTGAAAACATATTTATGCTGTGAAATTGTCTGTCAGTGTTTAATTTACTTTCACATTATTGAATTATTGTGTTTTCACTGTGACAAGGGTACAGAATATGCTTGGATCATGTGTTTTTCTCTTTATATGTGAAGATCAAATGTGTACAAAGCAAGTATGATATAACATGCGGTACAAGATCCATTTTTTCAGTTTTTAATGAATGGATGGATCACTAAGGCAACAAACTAATGTGTGTCTCTCACACATATTAAGTTGAAACTTCTCCAACTGAATCACGCTACATGTAGTGATGCGCTATTTTTGTTCATTTTGTTCGGCCATTGTAGTGTATTGGTGTCAAATAAAATACTCAAACTTAACACATAAGATTTAAGTGAATATATAGTGGTACGGTGTGTGTTTGTTGATGCCAAATATCTATGCCAATTTCATAGTTTTCTGTTTCATAGTTTTAAATGTTGCTAGCTGATGATTTTTTTTTAAAAACAGATCACAAACAAGGCAAAAATCATCCCGAGAGTGTATCTTTTCTCATGCTAAACATGGGCAGATCTTTTCATGTAATGGCAATATTATGAATATTATGATTAGCTGTACCCGCTCGTTGGAGTCACACGGTGCACACTGACTTTCTGCATACACTTTTGTGTCCACTTAACTCCATCTCTCTGCCTGTGCAAGAGAACCAGATGATGAAAGATGACCTAGATTGCTTTTGCCTGTTGTGTGCAGTCAATGTGTGTGTGTGTGTGTGACAGAAAACAAGGTGGCGTATCAGGGAAGCTAAGTTAGTTTTATTCCCTCTGGCCCCCATGAACAAAAGACACAAACATTGCAATTCTCCACAGACGGGTTGAATTAAAACTTTCCAACCACGTATGCATCCCTTGTCTTTATGTGTCCACCGTTATGTCTTTGCGCGACGAGGCTTGCCAGACATTCTTGGCAGCGTCTCAGCCTACCTTGTATCCAGCCACGTTAATAAGGCGAGCGCTATTTTGCTAATTTTGCCTTTCTCCTGGGAGATCTTCCATCCAAATAGAGCAGCTGTGGATCTGTAAACACTGCCTCAAAAGGGAAAGCGCTTATGCAACCCCAACATCCATAAACCATCATTTCACCCATATTACTGAGCACTTAAGACCACCATGACCTGAGGAATACGTTTGTTACGCAGGCATTTAGCCGTTCTTTCAGTTTTATATGATTTCAAACAAATTTGCCGTTGAATTTAAATCTTCCTTTTCATTGCTACACGCCAAATAGGGCAATTAGAATGGAGTGCCGTGCAACCGGTAATTAGCTATAAATGGAAGTTTTGATACATGGAAAAGCGAAGTACATGACTTTGCTGTAAAATTCGCAATCTATGATATTTACAAATGTAAATAGGGGACTGTACTAATGAGTTGTTAATGTGGACCATTATAGTAATCAGAGCACACAGTCAATACTGTTGCAAGCTGTTTTTTTCTTGTTTTGATGCACGTCGGTCAGAATAATCTCAGTCATCCCATCACACTTTGATTTTCGAAGTCTAAGACAGAATGATCTGATCTTTAACCCGTCTTACGTCAACAACATGTTCTCAGTGATGACTGCGAACGTCTCCATACCACGATCCACGTCTCCGGCGTATCTCCTCCTGCCCTGACGCTGCAGAGCCTAATGGCTGTATCATGCGCTAAGAGAGTCTCCTTAAATACAGCGCGCACCTCTGAGGTTTTCTCAGCCAGCCGACAGCCTCTCTGTGCCACTCTGCCGACATCTGCAGGCATAATTAAAATTTCCCTCTGCTGGCTTGCGCGCGGGGTCTAATTGATCGCAGAGAAGAGCGGGACATGCCCAGTGACACACACGATGATGCATGCACACACACACACACACACAGGGCTACATTCACACCTTCTCTTGTTGGCTGGTGAGATAAAAGAACACAGTAAGGGCAAGTAATGGTATACTGAGAGCTGCTTAATTCACAGAGTGTATTGGGACAAACACACACTCTGTTTGGGACCTCCTTTGATTCGTAATTAATCAATCGATTAAAAGCAAACAAGCTTGACAGAGCAAAAAAAATAAATAAATCTATTAGCATATTTAGTGGTTTTCAACTGTAAACTACTTTAATGGAACACTTTTACCAATTATGTTGATTATATGCTGTGGTCCAAAAGCACCTCACACTCCAACACATCTTTTTGTAAAGCCGCTGAAAGTATTCAACTGTAAATAATAGATAAACAAATAAAAAATGAAAAGAGAACAGCCTGTTCTGTTGGTGGAAACATAAGGGACATAACATTTTTAGGATTATTTTCATACCTGAGAAATGTCATCTCTACCAGTGCTTACATCCTAGAGGGCACAATGCTGCTGGAATGTAGCAGAGTGACAGAGTGTGACTCCAAATAACACCAGCTGTTAGTGCTGGAACAAAAAAACTAAACAAAACAACAAATAATAATGGGATGCTTGGCCGGCATCCAGCTTATTTGAGAGTCAGGGGGAACTCAAAACAAATTTCAAGGTATAAAAATCCACCAAAAGAGCAAATACATGTTATCTAAAAATTATGAAGATGATAGCAATGTCCGACACGTTAAGAGTGAAGCAGATGTTAAATGATGCTGGGCAGAGTGAAAGGGCACAGTCACTGTCATGGCCAGTTCAATTTGGCTGCTCAGAGAAGTTCAAAGGCATCAAGCAGAGGATTTACTACAAATGTGCTACTCATTATGAAAAAAAAAGTTGTCATCATCATCAGTTCATTCCCCAATGAGCTGGTTTCCGTTAGAATTCACAAATTAGGCTAAATGAATGCATAAAGCAGATCAACTGGCCATCATCAGCAATATCTGTTTTTTTCCTTCATTTGGGTATTAGACCATAAACACAGCTAATCCCACAGCAAATCCTTCTTGTGATATGTTTTTGTATTATTATCTTATTGAATCCTGTGCAGTAAAAACAAGCAACTAATCTGACAGCACATACAAATCTTAAGAGAGAGGTTATATGCGATTTATTGTTTTAGGCTTTTCCACATGACACTGTTGTATAGATTTCCTGCCTTTACCCTCAAAGTGTGTCTGTAATCTGCCATGGTTGTATCATCCTTCCTCTATTCTAACCCAATAATTGTCTCCTTTCAGTACATAAAAGTAAAGTCTCTGTGTTTTTATGACACGGGAGTGGAGAGGCACACCTCTTTACGACACGGAGCATATTGGCGGAAAGATTTAAGAAGCGCAGCATAACATGTAGCAGACTTTGAAAATATGATCATAAAGATGATGTCCCCTACACAGACAAGCTGTCTTCAGGTTACAGCTGCCATTACAGCGCGAGCAAACTTCACAAAGCCATTATGTTCTAAAGCCTTGATAAGCAGTGGAGTGGGTGGAGGGCCTTTAAAAATCCTGAGGTATCTTGTTTGTGCTTCAAGTGTGGCTTTAAAACTTAACAGTGACTAGAAAGCACTTCGAGAGCACGCACCAAGGCCACACAATCCTCTAAGCAGTCTATTTTAATACCACAAATGTTTAGCATTTTTTTAGAAACTTTATGAAGATTAGAATATACACAGACAATAACACATACTGTATGTTGTTTGATCAATGGCAGCCATCATTTTCAAACAACATCTACAATACATCCTGTTTTAGATTCATCTGAAGGTGAAATCACATTAAATTTGTCAGGATTACTTATAAAGCTGACATGGAAACTATCCCAAGCTCAGAAACATTTTGACTTTCCAGGTCATCTTCAGACGAAACTTGACATTGCTTTATTTGTAGTTTGTACTCATCAGTGTGTGGACTACAGATCTTTTCCCTTTGTCTGCTGCCTTTGTTCTGCAACTTCACCCTACTCATTAGATATGCACATTACCCACCTTGTTAGAGATGCCAAATAACCTATAAGATTTGGCAAAGAATCATAAGAAATTAAGTTTTTGAAAGCTTTCAAATCAAATAATATTCATCAGCAGATGTAAAAGCAGTAGTTTCTTTAAAGACCATTCACCTGCTGCTCAAAGGTCTCCCACAGTGTTGTATGACAGTGGAAAATAGTATTGTAACCATTGTTATCTCAGATACTTTCGATTTTGAATTTGTTTTCCAGGCCAGAAAAGCTGAAGTAACCCAAGATAATTATTGAACCACAACAGAAGTCCTTTTTTGCTCACTGCAGTCTACTCAGTGGTTAGATTAAATACTAACCACAAACCACATCATTAACAACTATGATGTGTCAAAGTTTAACTTGTATTCTGTTATCCAGTTCAGTGATCCAGTTCTAATAGTGCTAAGCTAACTTTCTTTTTCTGCTTTGAAGTTTTAAGAAAACCTTTGCATAAGCAACACACCTTTTTAATTCCATCTTATCATGTTATAGGTATTATTGTGCTCTTAACACTGAAAAGGGAACTTGTTCTTTTCAAAATCTTTTTTTGTTTTTTTTTCTTTTACCAATGACGAGTGCGTTTTTTCAAACCCATCATACAAAATAACATTTATTTATAAAGAAGATTTTCTACAACCAAAAAGCATGAAAGAATTAAGTATTAAGTATAAAATAGTTGTGAAGCTCAAGTGCTGTGCTTTTATGCCATGCAATCCCATTGTTTTCAATGGAAGGGAACATTTTCAATCTTGTACTTATATATTATGTACCAAGATTGGAAGATCGTAAGAAAGTGTAGAAAATAACATCCTGACAAAATTTAAACAAAGTAATCTGTGCAAAAGGGAATTTTGCTTCCACTGTATGTCTGATGATTAGGAAGTTATGAACTGAAATGGGCTATAAATAGCCACATGGGGCACTATCCAACCACCACTCATTGTACATGATACAATCCAACACAGACTATTTTTTGGTGCAAATATATACTGTAGGACCAACCATGCGGGGTTAAAATTACAATACAAGGTCTATTATATAATATAGTACATACATCCACATTCGATTGCCTGCTCACCCCACAGAGGGATGAAAAATGTCTCTTATACTGTAGGTATGAATGAAACTAATAGTGTGTATGTGTGATAGACTGGAAACTCTGTCAAGGTTTTCTCTCTACCTCTTACATTTCCTGAACTTGATTAGCAACAGGCACTGTAAATGAGGCACTTGAATTTCTCTTCCATGACATTTGTCAGTGGTTGGAGTTTAGCTTGGCCAGAGGCAAGAATGAACTGGACCGAGAATATTGATTTTAGGAAACATGTGCTCTACCTTTCACCAAATGGTGCCGCTGTCTCAAAATTGAATTTAGGTTTGGATAAGTGGGAATTTCACTTTTTTATTCTGTGTCACAATATTTCATATTCTTAAAGAAATTCACTGGGAATCCTCGGCTTGGGATCTGTCATATTTAACCTGCCACTTGTGTACAAACAGGAATTGAATGAGATATGGGGATGGTGTGTTGTTTCTGCTGCAGTTGTATGTCACCCATGCCCCAGTGGTATCGGACCCTTGTGGGCAGGAGAGTTGTGCATGGCTTAGCATCAGTTGTGCAACAGGGGCACTGCTGTCTGAGCTGAACCTAAGCCTCTGCCTCGGTGGGAATTTTAGTTTCTCTTTCATTTTACTTTTGAGCCAAGTAGTATTTTCATTTCCAGTGTCAACTTAACACAGTAAACCTGGGCATGGATCTGTCATCCTTAACCTGACATTTGTACATCACCTGTATGGCTTTTACCAGGAAACCCAATAATTCTGTCCTCATGGCATTGGTGTACCACCCAGACCAAGGGTATCACTGTCAGAGATTGTGCCCTTTTTTGAGCAAACTTGACTGTTAGATCTATCACGCTTAACCACTACTTGTGTGCCATCCATTCATCAGAAGTATTGCTTTTCTTCTCTCTCTCTGATTGCACCTTATGAGAGGATCTTTTCAGCCTTTTAAGAATCAGTGTGACAGATACTGAGTTTGAGCTTGATTATATAAGATCCTCTATCCTTTGCTTCCTTGTTGTTGTAATTCTGTTCTTTTTATACTTAACAACAGCTCAACAGCTTGACATATATACAAATCAAGTGACAAGGAGACCGCCATTGGTGTCCCAATAAAACAGATTTCTTTCTTTACTGGGCTTAACAGCTTCATGAACTCACGTTTATCCACAGTGGTGTCAAAATGTCATTTGTTGAAGATTGGTTTGTCGTTTAGCTTAGTTGGTAGAGCTACCACCCCATGTACAAAGGCTCAGTCCTTGGCCCCAGGGTTTGAATCCGACCTGTGGCTCTTTCCCGCATGTTATTCCCCATCTCTCTGTCCACACATTCCTGTCACTCTTGAAAATGAAGCTTGAAAAGGCAAAATTAAAGAAAATTAAGATGTGCTTTGGTGAATATTAACAGAATTGTTGTTTGTGCTTGCTCGCGTCCTCCCAATGTAATATGCACAACACAGGTTAAGTCAATGGGCATACTGTTTTCCTCAGTGAATTCCTAAGGGTGTTTTATTACTATGAGGGAATTCTTGGGTGACTTCTTGCAGTTTGGATGGTGTCTCTTTTCAGCTGGGAGGGGACAATAGTTGTAATGGAAGAGCAGGAAACACACTAAGGACGGCAGGAAATAAGAACAAGAACAAATTTCCGTTCTACCGTCTTCCACCGGTTCTCCTACATGTAATTCTTCTGTGGGCTGTCAGTGAAGACACATCCAGCCCAAACGATCAAACTTCTGATAAAGATAATATAACCTCTGCGAGAGGCTGAACCTGTGCTTCCCCATTTAATCTGAGGTTCTTAAATTACAATTTTCTGCAGTGGTGATCCACATATTATGTACATTTGCCCCACTGACATATTCCCACTGGGCTTCATTAACTTAGAAAACCCCACCTTGGAACATGAGGTAAGTAATGGATATTTCATGATAGCCATCATTACAGATGTCTGCCAGAATTATTCATACTTTTACCTGGGGGTGTATCTCGAGATTTGAATGTTGCATGACTGTTACTGTGTAAAATAACACACACATCTGAGTCTCCTGTTTCAAGCCCAAGTCAAATGTTGCTGCTGTCCAGGTAGCATGAAATATTAGTGAGATCTGTGGCTGAATGTTGTGCATCTGCCAGATGGCTTTTGAGAAGAAAGAGTTATGTTTTGCTCCGAGTTTTTCAGATGACCCTGATGCCAAATACATTCAAAGTGCTTCTACAAGGGATGAGAGTGTGTACGGGGATTTCGTGGTGGGATTTTCATGCTCCAGTGGGAATAGGTCTTTAAGCTTACAGCAATGCATATGTAAGGGACACAGTGTGATCACTTCATGTTCCGCAGTGACTCAGCATAGAAGTGAAGATAAACAGAGGGGTTCATCTGGAGATGGGTTTTTGGAGACGAGCAGAGCTGACCAGCTAAGTGACCTTGCCTTCAACATATTGAGCGATTGTCAGTACCCACTAACATACAGCTATACAGTTTTTTTTATCACATGATAAAACATGAAAAGTGAAAAGTGCTGCTATATACTGGCACCCATGATAACCATTATATTTAAACAATTAAACATTGATATCATGTTAATAATACACACAATTATAATGTGTAAATAATCCAACACCTCTTAAATTATTTCAGTTCTAAGTGTATGCTTCAGTGTAAATGTTCTTTTTATGTTCTTTTGGGACACTATTGTACGGCTTACAGCCGCTAAGACTTTAAGTGTAATTAATTTGTCTCATTTAATTCGTTTTTAATTTCATATTGCGACATAAATTGCGACACAATTTATATTGTTATTGTGAATTCTTTTGTCCACAAATTTGGTGGTGTGTTTCAGGACTTATTCCTCACTAAGCAATAAAAACACATCATAAACAAAATTTCAGGACTCTTCTGGATTTCCACACAGTGCTATCAGCAAATAATGACCCAGATACCAGAGAGTTTAAATCATTATGCATGACAAACGATGATCCCGCACCACTCCTGCAACAATTGGCTTTTCTTTTTTTTTTATCCTTCACTGTTTATCACCAGCTTCCAGCTTGAGGTGTCACACATAAGAAATCTTTACTCCACTGTCACCGTCTGTGAGTAAGACAGAGTATCCAGAAGAGCGACCAACAGGAACCATATTATGGCATCTGTATTGATAATCAGACCAAGTAGAGTTTATTGATATGTATTGTTTCCTCATTTTGAGTGCTGCACTGACAACTAATTCCCCACTCTGAATAGAGCCCTGAGAATTCTCTGAATGCATTTGCTTTCCTAATTAGGAGACAAGCGAGCGATAAGCGAGTGGCTGCTGATGTTCGGGGTACTCTGTGAGCACCTGTCTATCTGGAGATCTCCAGACGGCATCGGTACAATGGCTGGTTTAACAACCATTTAACGCCGCAATCACCATACATACCCCAGACGCCAATAAAAGACACTATGCGTTTAGTGTCTGTTTGAAATCGACTGAAATCATCTGCTTTTAAAGACAGCAATCCAAGGACAGGGGAAACCAGGGGAAAAAAACATTAAGGAGAATGGGCAGTCAACCCCTCCTCTGTCATTTTATTGTCTTTTGAAAGAGACACAATCATGAACGACAAAGAAGAGGCTCATGGGGTGATAGGATTTGAACCCATGTAGCTGTGATCAGGGTAAACAAGCCAAATCTTATTTAAAGCAACAATATATTTCCATAATAGAGTTGACTATAATGGACACAATGGGCTTTGTTGCTATGCTAGAATATGTGTTTGAAAAGTATTGTTTTGTTTTGTTAGCACCATTATATCTACAATTGTACAAGTATGAGTAATTGTGAAATCAGTTATTCATACATTAAACAGCACACACACACACACACACTCTTTGATAGGTCAAGCTAATAAAAGCTAACAGGGTCACTGGTATGTGTGGTCGCTCTGTAGTGTCACAGTAATGTAAAGTAATTCAAAGTAATAGGGCAGATTGAACAGCATATGAAGGGAAATATATGGTTTGTGAGTTCCAGTTAAAGCTTTGAGCTGTTACACTGAGGGTCAACACGAGGAGGGGGAAGTGGGGGATGAATGTTGCATGAGGCGTTCATTTGTTGGAGCCATTTGTCTGCGTAACAGGAGACAACTGTGACGTCCTGGCAGAGCGAGACTATTTACAGCTATTGGCAGGCTGCTGCGAACACCGTATCTCTCCCCCAGGGCGTCTGTCTGGTAATCCCTCCAATGCATCTCCTTACCTGTGACACAAGAAGACCGACTGTTCCAAGCTGCAGAGCAGAGTGCGCCTGCCAGAAGCCAATTTACATATATTTCTTAATTAACTGAACACATGCTTCTTTGAATCAATAATCAGCTGTGCGTAACTCATCCTTAAATGCTTATTTTAAATATGATACATGCCCCCTTTCATTTTTGCATCATAATATAGCTGCATTTGCATTGTGGTATTGACTCTTTCTCTGCATCGTGTATTTGAAATGCTCCTCACAGGTCGCACGGATATTTTAGCACCTTACATTTATGAATGCTAATCAAGCAGGGGCCACTAAACATCAGAGTAAGTCAATTATTCATGCACTTCCCACAGCTAGCCTCACATAGTGTGGAGCATATAGAGATTTTTTTTGGGCATTAATTTACAATTTAGCTGACAAACTCAAACATACGTTCATTACCTCGCTATAAATTAACTTCAAAAGTTTATACTTCTCTCAGAGATGAGTAGCAGCAGTTTAGATGTGCGAAGGCAGTCTGTAGTCTGTAAGCAAAAACACAGACATTACTTGCACCTGCTGAGTTGGCTTTACAGGCTATACTTTGTGTGCTCTCTCAGCCAGTATTTGCTGAGTCGTGCAACTGTTCAACGATCATCCCATCTTGTCTGCCCATCAGTTCAGTCCTCTCCCAACTGTTGTGAGCTATTATAGTCTGTCCAGTCTAATCTATATTGTAGTCTAGATTTCCTCCTTCTGTATAGTTAGAATGATTATTGTTACACCCCTGTGTTGAGTGCCAGCTCTCTTTATTTTAAGAAATTGTACGTCTTCCACTGGAGGTTCAATAGGTAGAGCTGGTTATTCATTGAACGCATAGTTTGGGATTCAATCCCCATTTCTGCCTTGCATAAAAGCCTCTTAACTCCAAACTGTGTCAATCATTGTCTAATCACAGCAACTGTAAGTAGTCAGGTTGTGTCTGTCAAAGCTTTGCACTAGTAGTATCACTACAAACCCCAAAATACAAAAGGAAAATCTGAGGAATTAATTATACTGTATGTGTGTGTGTTTTTTGTTTTTTTGTTTTTTTTTGGAAATCTGCCACTATTATCGCTGTAATTTGCAAATGTGCAGTGCTAGATTTGAATGCTTAGCAACAGCAACTAAGGTTCACGGGGCTTAGTGAAAGGTGATAATTGTATCTATTTGTAGTCAAAATGTCCTAATGCAAAATAATCACGCTCTATCTTACATTCACGTTTCTATTTTAGCATCTTGGCTTGGCATTTCACAGCAGCACTCTTACTCTAAATTCTTGTGGATTACCGTTATCAATAAATGCACCTGCATTCATGCATACACATATGGTATTATGCAGCACCAACCATGCTGGGCGTAGGTATCTCAACCCTGCATGTCTACTGATCAATAACCCATGAAGATTACACAGGTCATGTAGCCCTCCACACATAAAAACATGCTTAAACACATGTGCTATCACAGTGTAGCACAGAGTCACAAGCTTATCATACTTCCTAGCTGCTCCTGATATTTCACATGAGTGGCAGATTGTAAATGAGACAGTACATCTATTGTCAGGATTAGTGTCTTTTGATATCAGGTGAAGACAGGTAGGTGAAGTGATGACACCTGCCTGCGACTGTCCAACGCTCACAGCAGCAACACAATAGATTTATCACGGCTTACAGCTGGGATTTACCTTTTTTTTTCATTTCTATTTGCACCTTTAAAACTCTTCTCGGAGAAAGCCGGGCGTCCTCCCAAATGTACCTCCTTGTTTTGTTTGTTTTTTTGTTTTTTTTTTGCTGTTGATCTCGCTGAATAACCAGAGGGAATGAAGGAAAAGGTCTCTTATCGTAAACTAATTAAAAAAACTTGCTCAGGACACGGGGAATGTCTGACAGAGTGCCATCCGTTTTAATCAGACACGCGGCTCCACTATAGAGACATCACCTCAGCAGATGTCCCACTTTCTGAAGGAGAAGGAGGGAGTCTGCGAAGATGACAGGTGTTATTTCTTTTTCTTAAAAACCACGGTTTGAACAGATTTCTGCTTTTTTTTTTTTTTTTTGGCATTGGCAATTCTCCGAGATAAGGGTGGGGAGTAGTTTCGCATGGGTGTGCATGTGTTTGTGAGGAGGATTATTATTATTATTTTTATTTTATTTTTTTTGCTGAACTGGAGGAAAATGAGAGACAGTGGCACAGTAATAAGAAAAGTGTGAGCTTTCAAACTAAACTGTTCCGGGGGAGAAGTTGTTAGAAATTTAATTACTAAGTGTAAAAAAATAAATAAAAATAAAATCACGAGCAGCAGTGATGCCTAATATTTTGGATGGCTGAACTGCCACTGCTCGGTGGTTCTGGCTGTCACTGTTGAGAATGTTTGGAATAAATTAAATTTAGTGTGTGGAAAAGAGGAGATGAATTAAGTTGTTTAATTTATGAGTGGTTTCCTGGTTGAGCATTGCTGGCCCCTAATACTGCATTTAATTGAATGAAGCTAACTTCAGATCATATCATGATGCATCACTGGACGACTGTGGCACCAGTGCGGATAGAAAAAAAAAAGCTGCATTGACAATGTAGAGCCTGGCAGACAGGAGCCACAAACACATTCCTCATCTGTTTTTATCACACAGTGGTCGATGGCATTATTATAAAACTGGATTCTGCTCGATGGTGGATGGCGCATCAAACTACAGGCAAATTTCTGCTCATAAAATCTGTCCTTTTGGCAGAATTGTAGATCTAACCTTTAGCCCATGTTTTGGGCAACACAGTCTTTTTTTTCACATTTGTTTTTCACATTTGTTTCAGTGGTGTATTTCTCACTTTCACTTTTTCTGCAGCACAAAGCTCTTGTGTTCATTCATTGTGTGCCCCCGATAGTCCCTCTTAGCCCTCTGACACATTCATATTCACATTTCCTGTATAAACAGAATGATGAATAGACTTGTTTTCATCTCTAAGAGAGTCATAACAAACCATAGTTTCCATACATGTGCTTTTCATAATTCACGTTTCGAGGCTGTTAATGGTGTCATACATGCAGGGCTAACAACCCTAAAATACACACTCTCACGCTAATCCTCTATGTAATATTTGGTGAGTGACTCACTGTCACCATATCATGTCACCTGATGGTATTTACACAGCTCTTAGACTACTTTTGATTATTGCTGCCAGGACTGATCTCACTTTTGCAATATTCATGTCGCTCTCTCTCCTAAAATATGGCCAGTTTGAGTGTGTGCCGAACCTATTTCCTGTTAACGCAATTCCCCTTAATGAGATCCGGAGGCCTGTTCTTTTCCTCTAGATCTTTTCTCCACCCACACACATACACACTCATATATATATATAGCTAGTATATATACTATATATATATATATATATTATATATATATATATAATATATATATATATATATATATATATATATATGCACACACACCTCGCCTCTCACTCTCTCACTCCCAGTAGATTCGTGGTGGAGTTTAGATGAAGGCAATGGAGCTAATTGCATTAGCATCAATTTGCTGGTGCGGCAGAGGACAGCTGTGCAATCCGGTGATGTATGGCCCCTGCTACCAATCCAAAAAAACTGTAGCAAGCGTTGTGTATGTGTGTGTGTGTCAGATAGAGGGTGTATATTAGCATCTCCAGAGAGAGACAATAGGCCACCCAACGCCTCGCTTATTATGAATATCAGAATTATTTCATTAAGTAATTTACATGCACTACAGACACAGCCATTAATATTTTCATTTTCACACAATCTTGCCATAGTGATTGCTGGTAGAGCAGATTGTCATGATTCTTCTTCACCACCAGCTACAAGCAACATAAATCATTTCCTGTCTGTCAGCAGCTGCGGTCATATTGCTCCCTGCTGTATTTCTAATATCCTCGTCTCACTTTCTTCTCACAATCCATCTAGAGGCACAACTCAAGAGCTGAAGTCTGGATGTAAACACAGTAATGTCAGGGCGCTCTGCATTCCGTAACGACAGCGATGATAGACTTACTGGGATCTTCGTTTTAATGATGTGGCTGTAAGCTGTCTGATCATGTATGTAAGCCGTGACAGGCTGTGGATGTTTTTAAATGAAGTTTTGATTGATGGATCAATCAGAAATTTAGACTGTAGCGATTGGAACGCTGGTAAACTCAACCTGTCATCAACTTGACAAGTTCCATTTGCATCTGTGGAGTAGTTTTATATAGATAGAATAGTTTTTTGTATTTTTGAAATCGTCATAACATCGCATCAGCTTCATGAGTTGGCACCGTTTCTGTGTCTGACAAGCGCTAATTAGACCACATTATCCAACAAGAAACATGAAATTACTCGGGGCTGTATCGTTGTTGACACAAATGTATGCAATTGTTCTCTAAAATGTATCTTTTCAGTTTATCATGTAGATAATGACAAAACTCCAACTTTGTTTGAAAGTACAAAAAGTACACTTGGCTGTGTGCCCATAAGTCATTTCTTCTATTTAGATGTATAATTCAATTTTGTGACACAGTGATTTGTCGGATTTAGTTGCATCTAGTGATGCAGTTACAGATTGCAACCTCCTGGTTTCACCCCTCCCTCCTAACATGAAGGAGAAATTACGGTGGCAGTAAAATGCACAAAATCTATAAAGCTAGAGCCAGTGTTTGGTTTGTCATGTCAAACATGTCAAAATCAAACAAAAACACAATAGCTTGTATTTTCAGGTGATTGTGCACTAATGGAAACATTGTTATGAACATTATATTCTGCCATATTCTTTCCATAGATCCTCCTAAATCTAGTGATTTTGCAGACACAGAGCAACATTAAAATTGATTTGCTGTTTCGAGTAATATGCAAGTCCAGTACTCACCTTCCCTTTAATCTCCGTGGTGTTACCTCCAACTCAGAGAAAAAATATCTGGCTCTTAAAATACTAAATGCACCACTATGTTCACCCACCCGTTGTTAACTTTGTCTGTGTGCCATTTGTTGTTGGACAGGTAGCATACTGTTGGTTTATCAAAGCATTTTCCTGGAAATAGCTCCATGCTGCTGCTGGAAACATGGCTGATAAGAGTGCCGAGAGCGAGCCAAAACAGTTAAGTCGCACAGGCTATAAATCCAAAACAGTGACCTTAAAGATGCTAAAATGCTCCATAGAGCGTAAAGGGAACTACAGTCGGGTGATAATTCTCCTCTCTGATTACACATACAGTAGATATTTGATTTGTTGTCCATATAAAATATTGATTAGCGCAGCTTTAATCGTTGATCATTTATTAAGCTTGTTGACTGTTTACACATCAGCTGACTTTAGCTCAACACTCCACTCTAAAGGAAAAGAACAGACTGCCGGGGACTTCATATTGCACGCATACCCATTAAGTGATAAGTGATAATAATACACAGTACACACCAAATTCTGTCCCTACAGGCTCCGGTGCAACTTGAAAAGACCGTACTATATACTATGTTCAGTGATTGCCGGCATAATCTCAGAGCTGTGGGGGGAAAAAAATGAAATTTGTAGCAGCTCTAATGCTAAATGGCAAGTCGTAAAAATGATATATGGCTCAGCAGTTTTTGTGTGGGTGGTAAATTTCACATGAAATATGACTGGACTATTTCTCTGTATTTTATCGAATGTAAATGGGCTGAAAAGCAGAAGATGTGCTAAAGAGATGCTGAAGTCACTGCACAGTGAATGGAAAGAACTTCATTATCTGTAATCTTTCCACGTATAGTTATGATCATGATTATAATGAATACATTTCAGTCTGTGTACAATGTTCACCGTTTAAAGGGTGGATGGATAAATAAATCGGCTGAATAAAAAAGTCATTTTTAACCGAGACGTCGCTGTGAACTCTTTTTTTTATTATTATTACTGGAGCGATTTTGAAAGAAATGAAATGAAAATGAAAACTGACAGTGAGGTATGAGGATTTTTTAACAACAGTAACAAGAAAAGTGTTTCTGGAAAGGCAAGTTATTTTTCAGTTTTTTTTCTTCTTTCTTTTCATGTACTTTTTCAGCACTAATAAAATGGCATTCACATTTGTTACAGTTGTGTTGAAGTGGAGGCGGATATCTCCCTGGCAGATATTAAAAATCCTCACCACATAAAACCCAAACTATCAGCGTTTTTTTTTCCCCCTTGTAATTCAGATGAACTGTTCCTTTAACAGGTGAGTCTACAAACAGACAAAAGAGTGGCATGTTCCTCTTCACCAGCAACCTCCACTTGTGCCGTGAATGCCGTTCATATCTTCCTGTCTGGATCTCGATGGCTTCAGGGATCCTGCGCAGAGCTGCTTCAAATACCATGTCACGTTGTCTTAACACTGTGTGCTCACAGCAGCCATACATACCCGCATGTGCCCCAAAGAACACTGCCGCGTAAATGCCAGCCCGAGAAAGTCACTTTGATAGTATTTTAACAGAACAAGCATGCTGGTGTGTGTATGTGTGTGTATGTTTGGAGTACACCGATGGCACTTTTTTTTGTCATCTCAATTTCAGGATCAAACGTCATGCCAGGTTCTTTTCGCTCCCCTCCAGTCAGGCAGAGCAGGAAATGAGGAAATTGAAGATAAATCCTATCAAGAATAATTATTTCCTACCTCGCTGGGTATGCAGAGGACGTTCTCAACCTGTGTGAGCGCTGATAACACATTTAATAACTATGCCTTGTTACTAATCTTTGTTGAAATGGTGTTTGAATTCTCCAAAAGGTCAAATATCAAAAGTTATCCAGAGCTATTGAGGGAGCTCGTGATTAGAGAAGTGTTGTGCAGGCGGGTATTGACTGTGGTAATTATGTTTTACGTTACAATTAAAGCTAAATGTGATGACTGCCTGAGTTCACTATCTCAAAGGGAAATTATCTTTGGACTGTTACAGGCCCATTATATATGCAACGCCTCGTAGGGAAATAAACTTCAGAGATTGTAACGGAACATTTTCCCTTCACGGGGCAGTTCAGAAGTAAGTGGTGTCCAGAATAGATGAGATTCCCTGAACTCAAGCTGCCGTGGTCTCCTGAGCTTTCATTCGTTTAAGTCGACCACTCCCCCCTTTTCCTGCAAACACATCAGGCTGTTCACCTATAGCTCATCCGCCTACGTGGTTAGAGGCTGTAAAAAATTAAATAAATAAAGTCATCACGCCTGCTCATTGCTTTCTCTCCACACTGCTGAGAAACTCTGTGACACTAAGAAAGTTAGCCCCTACCTCTCTCAACTTAAAAATGATTTCACCCACTATCAATCAATATGAAAAAAAATTGTGATTTATATACATATATATCAGCATCGCTGGGAGCATTCATCAAATATGCAGCGTCTGAATCTGTTTAAGATGCTTGGAAATCAGCTAAGCATTTACTCACACTACATTCAGATGTTACCCTTGGTTTGTTTTTGACATTCTGGGTGAAGTTGCACCTCGTTTGCACTTTATTTGTAACATTACAAACATTTATGTCACCCGTGAATGATAACAGACTTTGTTTATATTTGTCTGCAGCATCCAGAAATCTTGTCAGAGATTACAACTATTTTCTTTTTCTTCACCTTCCCTGAAAAGATTGAAACACGAAGCGGGACAACACCAAGAGCACGCTGATCAACATGCTGAGTATCAGTGTGCAGTCTCTGGAGTATCTGCACTGTGCTTGCTAAAGCATGCATGACCTTTAAACATCATTAAGTTAGCTTGGACTCTGCTGTTCAGCGGCACATGCATCCACACACACACACACACACACACCTTAAAACGCCCTGCAAAAGGGAGAGTAGTGGGGGATACAGCTTATGAATGCACACGCTGAAATACACAAATCTTCGTTCCCCACCAAATCAATACAGAGCACACCACACCGATTCTATTTGCATGGCTTTGATGTCAGTCGGAGGCTCTCTGGAGAGGAGAACGTTTCTCTTCCCTCTGTAATGCTTGGACACACACATGCACACTCAAATAAACAAATCCTTACAAATGATGCAATCATACAAAACTCTCAAAGTGCACGTGAACACACTCACTCGTGAAAACCCAGGCTCTTATTGCCTGTATTTATTCCCCACTGTCATTACAAAGCAGAATGTTCCAGAAGAGCCAATCAGTGGAGTCAGGATGGTGTACCATGGTCCTATTTTAAGGGAAATGTGTGTGTGTGTGTGTGAGCATGACATCCTGAAAGCCAAGCACCTACACTATAAACCCAACAGAACTAACAGGACCCCAGAGTCTTTTTAAAAGCTGCTTCTTGTTGCACTTTGACTTCAATAAACCACCACCATCTTAACAATTAATACATTAATTTTCACTAACAGGACCATTGCTTCAACCTGGGAGTTCAACACTGTCAACACATTTGATTGATCCATTGATTTACGACACAAAAGGGTGGGGGTCACTTTAAAGGACATTAAGACATTTTGTTGGAAAGACTCCAATATTCGATTTAAAGGCACACTTTATTACCTCGACCAACAAGGTGATAAAGCTTGTTTTATTTTCCTATCTCAGAAACTGCTGCACAGATTTAAAAAATCCTTTAATAAAAATGGCCCAATTAAATGTATTTGCATAAGTGACGGGATTCCCTTAATTAATCAAACATGTCCCACCGAGCTCTGACAAACTTTCACACGCTTTCGGTCTAAACTGCCACTTACTGTAGGCGCTGTGGCAATTACCAGAGATATGTGACACAAGTAGACACTTGACTGCTCTCAAATACCACAAGTGTGGGTGTTGGGACAGACCCACAGTCAAACACAGCCATTTTTACTGTTAAGTAGCACAGGCACTGTGACACACAAAGAAATGTTTTATGTGTAAAAAAATTAGACGACGCTGTCCAAAATTGGCCGGTATTGTGTGACTTCAAAGACGGGAGCCAACAAAATCTCTAATGTCCAGTCCCACAGGGAATTGAACAGATTGCACAGACATACACGTACAGCTCTGGGGAATGTCTTGGCAAGTTTGCGATTTCATTTTGACTTATCTGCTCCATAAAGTGTGAGAGAAAGCGTAATAATACTAATAAACACAGGTTTTGTCTGATGAAATGGGTGGTGATTTAATTAAGTTGAATGTTACAGGTAAGACATGCCCTTCCTATGTCCCCATACCAAACAATATTACTCTGCTGGCCTGGTGCCTAGACAAACCCTGTCATGTTCAGTGCAGGCTGGGAACCCTGCCACAGTGGCCAATCCTCATCTAATACCAGGTTGGATACATGATCTGTAACAAGGCCACTAATCCTCTGAAAATCAGTCTCCATTCTGAGTGTTGGGAGAGACAATTAAAAAGACCCTAACATGCGGATTCTGATGCTCAGCCTAATTTCCTGTCCAGCAGTCAACAGACAATGGGTCTTTATTTGTTCCCAATTGCTCTGGCCACATTCCCATGAGCACAAAAAGCAACGGGAAGTCATTTTGAGTCCGACTTGGTTTCACACTCAGCCATCATGGCCTCAATTATATCCTTTCTCAGTCCCACATAATCTCATAACTGTACTTTGTCTGAGTGAAATAGTAACAAGGGAGTAACAAAACACGTTTTATTCTTTAAGGAAATTGTCATAAGGTTCTGTTTAGTTCTGCAGGAATCCCAATTTAGCACCAATCTTTGAGAAAAAATAATTACTTTTCTAAGTTTTCTCTGGATCAATCACTTAGTTTTGGAAAGGATGTTGTTGACAACAGGATGTGATTAAATTAGCCAATTTCTGGAGTCTACCAGAAATTCAACTGTCAGATTTAATTCTGTTGAGGTGCTCGGTTCAACATGCTGAATGTCATCCAAGCAAATCACGCTTTCATCAGTTTCAGAGTAAGAGAGGGCCATGGTGCAGTGTGCCAATCAATGTCCAGTACTGTTTGCACGTTCAGTTAGTCTCACTGATTTTGATTTAATTAAATAGTTGTTGTTGTTTTTTTAATTTATCACATGCAAGGATAAGAGACGCGTTAAGGCTATCTATGATATCTTTGTCAAGATATTGGGAAGATAAGAAAGAAATAGATGAAAAGGCGCATCTCAACAGTATTTTTGATACTTTATGGCGTTTAGATGAAGTATCACAAAGTCAAATCGGCGGATGCACTGTATAAATAAATAACACAGGTGATCTTGACAGATGATTGGCACTATAAACAAATGCAAACACGTTTGATTAGCATTGCTGACAAGGAAAGTAGCTGATGCTCTTTGAAATATCGTAAATCAGAAAGGGACCCTGTATACCGAAGAAGCACTAAGATGATAATGATCCTGCTTTACAACTTTTTCACAGTAAACAAATCAATCTCTTAAATCCTGACTGATATGCATTCTGTGGCACTGAGCGGTGAGAATAAAAACACAGCGAGGGAAACGATCATAGGATGACCGAGCATTCATATTCTTTCAACATAAAAAGCCACTTTGTTGTGGATGCCAGCAAAGCTTCAGATGATGCTGAGGGCCAATCGTTTGATGCTCCCTGTAAGACGATTTTGACGACTGTCTGATTGCAACTGGAGTTGTTAAGAAACACTCTGGAAGGACACCCCCTGGGTCGAAGATATCATTCCTTATTAACATAAACAGTATGCGCCTCGTGCATTCAGCCCCAAATGAGCCACTATGAGAGGAGAAATTAGCTGTGTTTAATCCCATGAGCAATCAGATTTGACCTCTTTTATCCCTGTTGTTTGCTGGATTCTGTTTGGAGAAGGCACGCAGGGAAAGAGAGTCTCAATTTACAGCAGTGGTGGTTCAAGGTGTAACAAATAATGAATTACATTTTCAGGGAATATATTACAATCAGGTGCATTTCATTATAACCAAGCACATGCAACATTAAGCACTGAATCTAATTCTATTACACTCCCATTTTCCATTTTCTATAAAAACCCAGGAGCTGATTTGTATCAGATTTGCTAATTTCCCATGGCTGCCGCTTGGGAATTCACCGCAAACCTGCAAAGCCAAGAACCTGTGATTTCCCTGCAAGCCGTAAAAACCCACTTCTTTTTTTTTTCCAACTGAGAAACAAAGCAACATCACATTACCTTCATAAATGCCATGTTTTATGGAAGGACCATATGCTAGTGTTAAATATATGGTTGCAGCCAATGTTGACAGCAATGTTTAAACACATTATCCAGTCTTTTTTTTCTGGAGATGTTGTCACAGACACAATCAAGACTCTCAGAGAACTAGATGTGATTATAGTAGTTTTATTGTCTGGCTCTGCGGGAGCCAGACCATAATGTCTTTTTACAATTGCATTAAAAGGTAAGAAATGAATTGGTTCAAGAATAGGAGAATAATACCAAGTTACAGATTTGATCACACAGTTAGGTTTCTTTTTTGCTACAAGCATTTTGTCTACTTGAGTATTAAATTTAACAGTAAATGTCTTGCTAGTTTAAAACAACTTTCCTTGACTCTAACCATTGGTGCAGCCCTTTGCTTACAACGTGCAGCTCAATTACAAACAACATTACTCTCCTAAATTCCATAAAAATAACAATTCATCTTCCATTAAATTGGATGATATTTAAATGTATGCTGTCTAGCCTGGGCAGCCATTACCTCCTTCCATTTGTTCTGTATGAGCTCATTATACTTCTTTGTTTGAGACTGGTTAGATGGCCTGTAAATTGTGCCCACAGGAATGGCTAATAAAAAGCTAGTTTTCACAACCTCTGAAATGCATCGTTGGTATGAATTTCACTTTGGAGGGAAGCGGTGTTAGCGCTATTCAGACTAGCTCACACACGGTGTCATACAACAATGGGATGACTTCCTGAGCGCCAACCCTGCACAAGCAGCAGCTTGAAGGCTGAGATGGGAATAAAAAGGTCAAGGTGGAAATCCCCTGCAGCGGTCGGACATTTTAGTGATGCTGTGAAAAGGCTTTTATACTCAGTAAATGTGTGATTGCTTCTCAGATGTCTATGAATTTCATTGATGGTGCAATAGCTGATGAATCTTTTTATGGTGACGGGTCTCCATTATTTTGAAGAACTGTTCATGAGGCATGTGGTTTTGTGTAGAATGAAGTCTGATTCTCCATTCACAGTCACACAGCAGAGAGGAAATGGAGAAGCATTTTTTAAAATTGTTCCGCCGTGTGGTACATATGCTTCTCATCTTAAACATGGTCTGAATTCATTGCCAGGGGTGTGGGGGAACTTTGAACCACCTTCTGCCAATTTGTTCAGCCATTCATTTCATTTAAGACATGATACTGCTCTAGATACCGTTGATCACATGTGAATGATGGATCTGACCATTACCTCCTCAGGATTACACTGATTAAGCAAAGGGAGCTGCACCATCATTCATACATTCCTCCATGAATGACATGAAGCATCAGAGACACTGCTGATTGGATTGCGACTAAGAGGACGTTATGACCTCAGTGGTTTGAGCTTGTCTGATTAGCTTTATTACCACATTTATATTTGGATCCACGCAGGCCAAGATTTTATTACATTTTCTATTTGAAACCATTTGTTTTGTTTGATGTTGACGTTAATATGTTCATTAAGGGTATTCTGCACACATAAAACACAGGAGGCATAAGCTGTTTTTGTTTTTCTGTTGATAGAGATCTATCATATCCTTTAGCGTTGTGAAATCATTAGGATGGCGGTGCCTTTGTCTGAATGCCTTTTTGTGGATACAGACTGAGGTTTAGACTAGAGGCTCAAGGCAGCATGCACTATAATCTCTTTAGCTGCTTGAAAGCCTTTGACACACAAGATACTGGGCCAAGAATCTTTACAAAAAACAGTGGTACATGAGGTGCAGCACAGAGGAAGTGTTTGGCCATAGCATTGGATTATAAAACACAAAGAGTATACCTATGAGGATAAAAATAGAAGAAATAGCATTTTCCTACATATCCTCTCCCCTATTCTGACTTTTATATAACTGAAGAGATGAATAAAACCGGTGCATGCATTATTATTTCAACCATTCCTGAATGGAATAATTTAAGCATGGGGGCTGGAGTACCAATCAATAGAAAGCTGTTATGACGCATTAAGCAGAGATAATTGGAAATGGTGTAGAAAAAAACAGATGGATGCAAAAAATATACTTCCCATTTAGAGAAAAGGAGCTCGCTCATTTTAGCATTTTGTAAGCCATTAAATGCCCCAATGTAAATACCTGGATGGGGCAAAAATGGAGCTTGATAAAAAAAATATGTCAGAAGTGTGCAAAATCATGGATGTGTTTACATTCACCACATGAGCTCTATCTATCTCATTATTTCAGCAGACAGATTAAATTCTCATCACACACTACTGCATTTGAGCTATGAGCTAGAGTCGAACCAAGACTTTCTGCCTTTTTCATCACACTCCAGCTGCTATTGTTAGGTACCATACCAACACATTTCTTCAATAATTGCTGCTTACTTATTCATGATAATTCAATTGGCATCAGATGTGAACCTGTAGATGCTGCTGTTACAGGTGTTCAGCCGCACCTGATGGAGAAGGAGAAAACATTTTTAAAAAGATTTGCAGGTGCACATCTCAGCGAGGTTTGATTTGGAAAAAGTAACCTTGTGCATAGAGAAATCCTAAAGTCCTTTGCACACAAATCAAATATTCTATGACAATAGGGAACATTTTGGCCGTTGCCTCAAAGTTTCTTCCAGTGACACACTAATCAAACAAATCCAAACAAAACAGTTGTTGTTTGAGTTGGAACTATTGTTGGACATACTCAAACAGGCAAGACAGATGTTGGAAGAAAATGGAGCTAGCAGTACTTATTTTCACTGTTGGGGGAAATGTCCATTTGAAAACATGTCCAATCTGACCAAACATGTCAAAACAATTCCAGTCACAGCAGCAATGATACCAAACAAACATCTGTGTTTATATGTGTCAGTGTTTGATTGGCGTACTATTGAATTTCAATTTCAACGTTTTAACGGATCACAAATGTTTCTACATTTTCGTATCAAACAAGAAAAACACTGACTGACACAACTTTGTGAGTAGATTCTCAAAATAACAACGTTCACGTTATTACAAGTGTAAAATGTACCACACAGTCGTCTCTAATACTCATGCACATTAGTGCGGCTCAGAGAAATGATTCACAGCCTGAAGTCTGAAGTTCAGGACACACATATGAGTAATCATCAAATGTCAGTCAGTTTTTGCCATTTTACATTACATTCATAAGGGACCAGTGTCTTAGTGGTATCTAGTGGTGTAATTGCTGATTACAACCCCCTCGTTTCACGCTCTTCTTCCTAGCAGGACAAAGAAAGGGTGGTGTCTATGAAACATGGAAACCCAAAACCCTCTTTAGAGCAACTAGTGTAGTTTGTCCATTCTGAGCTACTGTAGAAACATGGAGGTTCAACATGGCATACTCCGGAGAAGACGGTCGCCAAGTGTTTAGATATTCAAGCCTCAATCCAAGTTAACAAAAAACACGATGATTCTTACACATCTTTTCTTGATCCTCACATATTCTGTAAATAGACCCCCCAGATTCTGACACATTGGACCCATTAGTGAGCTTCTTAAAGGGCATCTGTGGAACTTCGAAATGCACCAAAACAGTGTCAGCAACATGCCTGTGCCAAGTCTGATTCAATGTGTATTAAATACATTATATTTTACTGTCTTTTGGTTGCCATGGTGTTATAAAACTACCAAAAAAAAAACCCTGTCAATAAGCTCATGTGTGAAGTACTGTGACATTTTCCACCCCTGATTTTCTGTTGATGGGCTTTTATCTTCTGCAGGTGGCACACTTTTGAGTCTGTGCAGAAGTGCTGGATGAAGTACTTATAATTTTTTCAAACAAGTTTGCTGTTAGAAACGATACAACTTAATCTACACACGGTAAAAAAGTCCATTTGAATAAATTCAATTTGGGATGACTCATTCCTCCTTCCTGTGTCACTTGCTGTCCATCTTCCTCCACTCAGTTGATTAGGCTCACGCCGTAAAAAATTACTTAGACTTTGAAATATGTGAAAAATAATCATGTTTTCGTTACTGGAACGGATGTTACCCGTAGCTTTAAAGTCCTGTTGGTGTGGGAGCAGTGGGGGGTCTCGACTGAGGAACTTCAAATATTAAATAAGAAATGAGCGCTAACTCGTGCCAACACCTTCTAAAATCATTACAGCCTGTAAGACACTGAAAAATATTCCATCACTGACAATATGATAGTTATTGCATTTAATAGTCAATAATGTATTTTCTATCCATTCTATTAGGCAATTGTATGCAATGTTCGGAAACAGTCTCTGTCTTTCTCTGCTCAGTAAAGCTTTAGTGTTGGCTTCAAAGGTGAATTTGCTGTCAATAATAGCTCTGAGGTTTATATTGTTACTGACTGATGGCCATTGACTGCAGAGACAGCAGAGGGAGGTCAAGTCCTCCTAACGTCTTTTGCTTCATCATTTGTATTAAGGCATTACGATGGAGAAAACAATTCCCACCGCAATCAACAAAGTCCTTGTCTATAGATTTCATCGCATAGGAGACAGAGCATCAGAGTGTCATCTGCAGTCTTAACAGCTGTCCTTGTGATTGCCCCTGCAGTCGTATACGTATATAAACTTTACAGTAAAAATACCCAGAAGGCATCCAGTGGACTGACATCCAGAGAAAAAGAGAGATTTTCTGACAGCACACAAGGTTAAAGGACATTGAAAAGTGATAAAAAGAATATCAAGGGCAGACTTGCATGTATATTCTTTCATGTGTGTTCGGTTTCAAAAGTGCTATCCTTCGCGCCCTGCGTAAAAACAGCATGGGAGCCAAGGTGTTTTCAGTCTTGCAGAGAATAGCTTTTTAAATTGTTTTCTCAAACACTTTCATTACTGTGGATGTAAAGGCCACTGGGTGGTAGTCATTCAACACCTCGGGGCAACTACTTTTGGCAACTTGAACAACCGAAGCGCTTTTTCTGGCATCTTGTGCAGATGGCATTGTGAAGATGTAGGGAGAAATGAAGCTGTTTGCACAGGATCTCAATATCTTGCCTCTGATATTGTCAGGTCCCTGCCTTTCTTTCCCCCAGGATTGATCTCCCTGAGCTCTATAGAGCTGGAGGCTTTTTGAGATGATTCAGCATTGTTGTGGAGGCTTGGTACAGGACCTTGCAGTGGACAAGATTAAGTGTCGAGGTCTCAGTCAGCTCTTTGGGCATTACATTCAAAGTTTTCCTGCATTTCTGCCTGATAAATGGTGTATTTCAGTATTAAAAATAAGAACTTTTATGGACAAACTGCAGTTAAAGCTATCAAAAACTGAAAATCAATACAGTATGTGAGTGATTAAAATAGCCTTAAAACGGTGAATGTAGTCAGTAAAATCAGATAAGTATAATTAAGTATAAGTACAAGTATAAGTATAAGTATAAGTATAATTTTTTAGAGCTATATTTTTAGTGTGAATGAAAAATGGCTGAGGCATTTACGTGTACTTTGCCGTGTCTACCAGTTTCAGTATTCTCCTTCAGCTATGTTCAGTCACTGAGCAACTGTCAGAGACAACCGCCTCCTATTTGTTGCCTTATGACTTTCTCCTAAATTTGGTATCCAATCACTGCCCTGGAGCCCCACACTAAGGTCTCTTTGTTCTCATCCCCAGTTGTTTTGTATGCAAAGGCCCTCAACACTCAGCATGTCTAATCCTATGAGAAAAGCGAGTGAGAGCGCGGCCTTGTACGCTGAAAACAGAAAGATAAAGAGGAAGAACCGAGCGTCTCACAGACAAAATAAGAATAGGCCTGCTTTTTTTTTTTTTTTTTTCTTTTTTCAATCTCATCAGCATCAGGAGAGAGCAAAGATATGGGGAGTGAAGTTTGGAAAGTGGGAGCAGTGTGGACAGAGAGAACACGGCAAAGAGCAAAAGCTGCTGCTCGTTTTTCCTCACCCATATGCACACTGAATGCTGAAGCACGGATCTGAAATCAAATTATGAACACTAGGGAGATTTTGCCAGAGGGGGTTCTGGGAGATGAGGAGCATGTGTATGTGTGTGTGTGTGTGTGTGCCTATATTCTGTGTGTATGTGTATGCGGCACTGTGTTTCATGCCCTTTGGCTAATAGAGGTACTTGTGATCTACTTTTGCTCCCTTCATTGCCTTCATACCTATCTCTCTGTATGTCTCCCTGTCTGTCTGTCTCTCTCACTATGTATATTCCTTGACTGCCTGCCGGGCCTCATAGTGGCAAGCTTAGCATCGATGGCGCAAGCCAGCACTTTGAAAAAGTGCAAAGCTTCACACCAAAGCGGCTTAGAGAGGCAGTACACACAGAAGCCTCAATGTGAGCCTCTTTTTTTTTTTTTTTGCCACACTCACCCCTGCTCGCCCAGCTCTCAGGCTCCCAGCAGGCTGTGGTAGAAGATACCTGTATGTGTGATCACACTTTACGGAGAGCAGGACAGCACACACATGCCCCCAGAGCGTTCTGGGAGTGGTTGATCTCTAGCTGCGCTCAGCAGTATGACCGATGTGTGTATTCAAGGCTGCACTGAAGACCGGGATTACATTGATGTTTTAACAGGCATTTTTAATTCTGAAATTAACTGCCTCTGTCTTCACCAATGGCCTCACTAAATACAACTTGTGGGCATACACAGTGTTTATCAAGATTTATTTTTTGAATAGTAATTAGTTGTGTACGAGTGAAGAATTCTCTGGTTGATGTGTTGCCCTGGGCGTTTTTGTATGATGCAAAGTTTAGAACAATTCTCATCTTGGAGTTCATTATGTAATTGGATTTTATTAAATTAGTTTTTATTGAGGAGTATCTCTCATTAGACAAAGCACATTTTGATGGAGCACAATAAAACACTTTAATGGATTAAATAAAATCAAACACAAGTGTTGCCAAAAGGTTTACTGACGCATTTCTATATTAAAAATTTGAAACGGTACCAGATCAAACTTATTTTTCCTCCTGACAAGAAACTACACACACACATGCCCTGTTCCCCCACCACTACCGGTAGCAGCTTTACCTAGCTACCTAGTTTGCCAAAGGTGGCAGCTACCGGGACAGATACAATGTGCAAAATGCCGATCTGTCATGTGATAAACGGAGTCAGCCACAGGCTGCTTTCCATTTGCTTTGCCAACAGGGGCCCGCCTAGGATTTTTCCAAACCAGGAGCCACAAAGGGCCTGGTACAACATATTGGAGAGGATAGCAACTAGGAATCAAGGCCAATGTTTTTGTCAATATAAGTTGTAGCCCCTTCTTGCAACACTTGCAACATATATACACATATTTAAAAATAAACAGACCTAAATACCTTTTTAAAAACATTTTTTAGCATAATTTCTATACATATCATTCCACACATATAGACCAAGAAAGTAACAATTCTGTGGTGCCTGTTTTAGCACCAAGCCTCCCCTTTCAACTTGGCACAGAACATGATGGGCCTATCGAGTGCAATAGCTTGATGTTGGATTGGATGTTGTGCTGGGTCCAGATGCGACCACAGCAGACTCTTTTTCTGTAACCAACCATTAGCCAGAAGTAGGCTGTGTAGTAGTCGAGCAGCCTTAGAGCCAAGCTGGGCTAGCTAAGCTCTTATACTGGCTCTCTTCCTGCTCTTCCTGTGGTGGGCGCACCGCCTGCAGCAGTGTTTGGTCTGGCTGGTTTAGAAGATGCCGTGGGCAGTGATTGTCCCAAGGCTTGCTGCACTTAATCTAATCCCTGCACTGCCTTTTTACAATTCCGAGTGTATTTTTGTGATAGCTAATATAATAGGTAATGCAGCAAAAAAAGATTAAATTAAAAATTAAAACATAATCCAGAAAAGTGTGAAGGAGCTACTGGACATGCCAAAACTGTGCTGCCCTTCAATCTGCCAGCACCTCGCGGGAACAAATCCTTCTTGCGTGTTTGGTGTGAAACCGCTATAAGGCTATAACACTGTGCCTGGTGTTTATTTAATACATTAGACTATTAGCTATAGCCAGAGTTGTTGATCAAAATAGTTTTGATTCTAATTGCGTCTAGACGTGCAGTAGGTTTTCTGAATATGACCAGCTACATTACCAGAGATTTGCCTAGTGGCCCTTCAAATCTATTTGGCCTGAAAAATGTCAACATTTTCATTTAATAGAAAAGTAATTGAAGGGCAGCTGCATGTATTTTTACAATACACGGGTTAACTAAATCATGAGCCCATGATGAAAAGAGCTTCTTTTCAATTTAGGCATACTGATTTACTATTCTCATTTTCAAACTTATGACAGTAATTGTTTCTCTGAGCTGAATGCTGTAAAATGCTTTGAGTGCTACACGCGCAGGGTACGAATCATTCTGTCTGGTCCCTCACAGTGTGTGGCCTAATTTTATTTTATTTTTTCATATTCACTCTTACGCCGCCTCAGGTAACAGGAATCAAACTTTTGTGAGACTGACAGAAAAGGTATAAATTCTTTGTTAAAGCGAGAGTCCTGCCTGAAGTGATGCTGGTTCGTACAAAGACACTAAGGCTGAAATACGAGGTACCAGAGGGGCTGCTGCTGCGACGCGTAGGAAGGGGAAACTCAGGTAAAGTTGCCCCGAGGAAAAGTCTTTTATGTTGTGGCCGAGTGGGAGCATACGAGATTAACTCTAGTATCCGCACTTCCTCAAGCCTGCCATAAAGTCCCTTCTGTTGCGCACCGTGAAGAACAGCTGTTACTTCATCAAAGCCTACTCTTCCTCGATTACCTGGGTGCATTTGTATGCACGTCCGTGGGTGTTAAGTGTGTCTACGAGGTGGGTGTATAAGTGACCCTTTCTTCCTCTACAAGTGATTTTCTGCATTTGCACGCATTCTTTGTTTTATTGGTAATACACCTCCTAATGCCCACAGTCTTCCAGCTGACAGGTTGCTCACATTTTTTCTTTTTCTTTTTTTTTGTTTGTTTGTTTTTGACTTGCATTCTGAACCCTTGAAGCACTTTTATTTGGACTCTACAGAAGGTCAAGCTTTATTGAGTTAGCTCAGAAAGTCATTGTGAATGAACTGTGCGTCACAAGCACTGTGGCCATCTGAAGGTTCACTTGTATGCGAGTGGGCGGATGAGTGGGAGTTGATTTGTCAGTTCTTTTTTTTTTTTTTTTCACTTAGGGTTATTTTGTTTCTTACCAGAGAAAATAAGACATATTACTTAACTTAACAACTTAAAAAGGCCCAAAGGACCCTGCTGATAAGGAGACTAGAGACCTTTTCATTGAAAACCTTAATAATAATTTTGCATATATTAGAAAACGTGATTACCTGTGCAGTGAATACTTCTCCCCGAATACACAGAGTTGATGTTTTCAATAATATCAAACCAGAAGATATCATGTTTCTTGAATAAACGGATGGCATCTCTCTGTCGCCTCAGATGGACACATGATTTGGGCTTTTATTGGTATTTAAATAGAAATGGCAGAAATCCATGGTAATAAGGCAGCACTGGTTGTATTTCAGGTATGCTAGAGTGTGACTCATCAGCTGTACATTGAGAGCTAGGGACAGGGACTTATCCCTCACAGCGGCATCTCTCAAATTCTGATTAACCCAAGGTCAGGTTAGCCAAACATTTGCATCAACGGTGCAAAACCTCATCAATAATTCCATAGCCATTTTATCTGTCTGGCTATTCTATTATGCAAACATTTTCCTTTGATATCTTAATCTGATTCCCAGCTTTTTGGTTTGGTTACCGTTTTTTTTTTTTCTTTGTTTCCAGGTGGCCCTTCAGCTCATTGTATAGTTAAATGAATGCAAATGATGGTAGTTTAAGCATCATAGTAGTAGTTTCACATTTGGAATATTCCAAACAACTGTGGCTGAGCACATCTGTATTCTTCTAAAATACAGCTGTGAGATCAAACCTCAACGAATACCAGCAAGTCGTGACACTACGCTTCTTTACAAAGATTATTAAAGGTTTTCTCCAACTTATTGACAGCAGCCATTTCTTTAATAAATACAGCCACTGTTCAACTGTGTTGGCAAAAGCAGGTGAGGCTTCACTCACCGCCTCTCATAGGATTCAGGCTAACCTTAGCAGCGTGCGAAGCTCTAAAATAAATTTGGCAGAACGTGCAAAATGTCATGCAAGAAGAAAAAAAAGGAAAAGATTCATTGCACGTCACGTTCTACCAGGCGGTCTTGTTACTTTTCAGCAACATAGAAAGATCAAACTCATAAATATTGTCTCTTCTGGGACTGATGAAAAACAAACAGCCAATTAAAATCCAACTTGCCTCTGCTGGTCTTTCTCCTACCTCACTTTCACTTTTCCCCTCTTCTTGTTCTGTCTGTCAGTCTGTGCAAGATACAGCCTAGTTTGCAGAACTAGGTTGCAAAGGCATCTACTGTATATTTTTAATGATGAGGACCCAGGTAGCCTTGTCTGCCAAAACATTTCCTTTATGCATAGCAACCCAATTCATTCCATCTCCGTCTCCCTCCACTTTTCTGAGCTCTATTTAAGTAAACACTGTGCTGACATGGTCTCATCTGTTTCTGGTCATAATATTTTGACTTTTAAATTTCATCGGTTCGGCTGGCATGTGTTTACTGTTGAGCTCTACCTCCCGGAAGCACTGATGATGGCAGAATAGGACACGAGGCACAAGAAATCTGCCATCCCTGCTGTTGTACCTCGCTTAGAAAGGTGCACAGGGAAAGTGGAAGCTGACATGTTGCTGTCACTGACACAAAGTGATGTCTTTGCAGATCAGCCCTGCAGTCACGCTTGTGTTGTGACCGCTCAGGTTCGAATGCTCAAACACCGTGAGTCGCTGACAAAAAGGCTATTTGAACATTGGCTCAACATAAGTCGGAGGTATAAAAAGCAGCGTGGCATTGGGGCTACAGTCGACAAGAGAGGGAGCCCAAAATCAAATCCTGTGCACTGCCGGAACCTTCTTTTTTCCCCTTGTGCCCATGCAGATTAACTGGACTGGTTCTGGCTACAAACACATCAGTGACCCAAATGCAATGCATGATTCCAACAAAAAAAAACATTTAGGTTCAAATGTAGTGACACCTCAGATCACCTATTTTCAGTTGTCTTTCACTTTGAGGAATAAATATCTGTAGAGAAATCTATTTTTAAGTTCTCTTCAGGTATTTGAACATAATTAATTTCCTGCAATGAACTCTGTACTCCTTAGTGTGTATAAATCTGAAATAAACATCACAACCCTCCAAATTCTGCAGCAACAGTCCTTCATCCACACATAAAACACAGAGTGCCCAATTATGATCTTTTCAACTGAGGAGACAGAACACAGACCATTAAGTTCCATTAAATGAGCGCAAAATGAAATACAGTAAATTTTTTTGCGTTGTTTTTGTTCCTCTCACAAATTGAATTGTGTGACAAAAGAATGAATTATACATTAATTTCCCAAAGCTATTAATGGTAATTATGGCAATGATTTTTTACTAATTGATTGTAAGGGTAAAGGTTTTAGCAGTTTGAGAAGTTTGAGAAGCTAAAACACTTTTAAAAAAATGTCAAGGTTAAAGAAAATGAAAAATCTACTGGAATATTCATGCCTCCTTCACATACTGCGATTGTGACTGCGATAAAATTATTTTAATAATTTATCATAGTGCAATTACCGTATGTATTTCATGACAAAATCATGTTTTATTCCAAAGCTATCCAGAACAAGCTTGCTGTACTTCAGCAGTCCATTGCAAGGGTCTATTGTGCTGCAAAAAGCTATGGGCCATCAGTTATAAAGTGCTCTTTGATTGTTGGATATTACAAGATCTTTTGTCCTATCTTATCATATTAGGATGCTTCATGGGTTTATGGCGCCATGGACTGTAAGGCTGCATCTCTAAAATAAAGCTGGTGAGCTGGTTCCTGATATAGTTGATATTATTATGTCATATCATTACCAGACAGGAGTAATGCCCCAAACTACAAAGTACATAAAACTCAATGGTTAAAAAATAATAATAATAATTTTAAACTAATTCTCCTTGAGATTAGTCAAACAATAAAATCATACAGTTTATTGTAATACATGCAGCCCTTCAAATTTGTCTTTTGATTATGTTAATCCACAGTTGGAGGACTGTCAAACTTTTGAGTGAGGATCTGGGGTAAAACCAGATGATCTAAAAGCCTCGCCTATTGTTTTTCTGAATCACCTAATGTTTCTGAATAAAGTTCATGAGAGTGATTCCCAAAGTATGACAGCAACAGAAAAGCTTTCCATGTTAATTTGTGCTGACTGCTGCTCGTGTCAATAAATAGAGCAAACCTTTTGGCCTCTGAAGCTCTTCTCATCCTCAGTCAGTCCAGCAGCTAAATTATGCCAAAGCATTTTCTGTCTGCTTCAAGGCGAGAGCTCTGATTGCCTCATCACTGCCAGCCAACACTCCATGCCAAGTACAGCCCTTATTTGAAATACTTGCCAATCAATCATAGGCACAAACTTTCCCATCTGATGGATGCTGGAAACCCACAGAGTGCATCCAGATGGTTTTAGAATTCAAAGCAGCTTCCCTGATCTCCATTTTTGTGCCACGCTTCTTGTCATAGACTTGACATTTTCTCAATGCTTTTCTGTCGACACATCTATCTGCTGTCTGGCAGATACATTCTGCTTTTTGGCCTCATGGTAATCTGCGTGTATCCTGGCCATTTGAGGTGGCAGCAGCCCTTAAGTTTTATCTTTTTACTGGAAAAACAATAACCCAATCCTACGTATCTCTTAACAGTCAGTGTAGATTCTAAATTAATGCAACAGGCAGTTGGATTATGCTACAATTGGACGTTAACACAGCCAGCACTCATAGATACAACTGTTTCCTGAGTGTTGGAAACAGAGCTCTGGTTTGTGAAGGCGCTGTTTTTTTTTTCATTAGACACCAGTCTTGTTAGAGCCTCTCGTTTATGAGCTCCAGGTTTTGCAGCATGGCTAAGGGCCTCGGGGCAGAAAAATAACGATAACACATACCTGGGCTTGGAACATTGAAATACAGACACAGCCAAGCGCATTCTCTCTAACTTATGCATTGTTTATTTAAAAAAAAAAAAATAGGGCTCTGTCTGTCCAATTATGCAAACCAGCAGTGTTTTTTGAGGCATGTCTCGGCTATCTCCCTCATCAGACTCTCCTTCTTCTTTTCGAAGCATGTCAACTCCAGTTAGGCAATGTGTCAGGACTGAATAGACAGAGGCCGATTAGTTCGCCTTCCCTCTTCTTCATTTCCTTGCAATCATCTCTGTCTCTAAAGACAGAAATATTTCTCACAGCATTTCCTGTCCTTGTTGGGTTTTCCTTCGCCTTTCTCTCAACCCCCATTCACTTTGTCTTTTCATGGTCGAGGCCATGTGTGTTCACTATCCAAAAAGTTCTCCGTGACCCAGCAGGTTATTGCAGGAGCCCCCCTTCTCCTGCTCCAGTGAGCTCATTTGAGGTTAGAATTTGAGGAGTTGAATGAGTCCTTCACTTCAGCATCCTTCACTGTCCTCCTTCTTTTCACTGTCTTACATTCTTAATACTCCCATCTCTCGATAGCAGCACTGAAGTTATCTCTGACAGGGCTCGTCATGCTCCATTTGAAGTTGAGGTAGAAAACGTAGGTAAAAAAAATATATTAGAAGTTGGGAAAAACAATACAAGATTTCTTTAGCTGAACTATGACCGCCTGTCAGATATGTAAAATGGTGACCCATATGTCCATGAATGGTACTGACTCCACATTTCACAAGGGACGCCCCAGAAGATAGATGAGATTGCCAAGGGCAATGAAACCACAGTCAGAAGTGTATTTCATAGGATCAAAGTGGTAGGATGCTACCTTCAAAGCAGGACGGGAACAGTTGAAACAAGAATTTCCCCTTCACAGAATAGACGATGGCTATCTGGCTTTATGTGTGTTTATCTACATAAAGACTACACACTATAGCCACACAGTAAAGGTGTCGATATGGTCAAAACAAAGTCTTTATAGCTGTTCCAAATGGCCACACTCGGCCATATTACCACAATCGTTATATGAATCAATATGGGGATAACAGTGCACTCAGATTTTATCTTCATAAGACATTTATGGAGCTGGACTCGTGAAAAGTGACAAGAGTAATTGCGTAAAAGATGAAAAAAGAGAAGCTCAAACTGCTTATTTACTCCTGAACACCGGATTAATCGGAGTGAAGTGATGGTGCTTGTTGGAAAGTTGTCTGAGTGATGAGAGAGAGAGTTTCAGACACTGTTTAACTATGCACAAAAACTTTGACTGAAGTATACTGACAGCATGCAGTGTTGGGGGAAGACGGTCAGTCAACTGGGCTGCCAAAGCTCAATGCTTCCTCACCTAAACGGTGTAGTACGGTTCAAGCAACCTGGGCTGCATTTGCCTAAATGATACGGTACATTTACGCTTGTCAACGCTGACAATCAGTCTCTTGTGTGGACTACACAGGCTCAAAATTGTTAAGCTAAACTGCTATAAAATCAATCTGCTGATTGTAAACTGTTCAGGAAGCCTTTCTGGAATAAGCAATCTGTATGAGTGCTGCATAGGTCAACATTTATTCAAATTCGCTGGGTAACCATAGTAACCGTGTATGCATATCAGGTCTGAAGTGCTGAGATTTTCTCTGTTACATCAGAAAGTGAAAATTACTTAAAACAGATGCAGTAAGCTGGTGTCTTTTTGTAATTGTAAAGTGAGTCAAATGTAGTGACAGTCTACAGCTCTTAGTTTGTCTGTAAAGACTAGTGTGAACATGAACCAGACCAGATCGAGTGTGAACATGAACCAGACCAGATCTTTTTTTCCCTATAGGATTGGACCAAATGAGCATCACTACATATGTTTTAAAAGAAAAAGCAACCAGAACGTTCCGTACTCCCATTTTTTCTGCCCTTTATCCCTAGCACAGGGATTCATTTTGCGTTCAAGCGCATATAGTGTAGTAGATAAGATAAAGAAAATGCTTAGACTACCAAATCTTTCCTTACACAAGTGAGCATAACAGTGATACATTATCTTCCAGTGAAAGTCACGAAAAACCGACAGCCGAGGGAATACGCTCAGCAGTCAGTCCAGTGATGAGTAGGGTCTGTTTGCATGAGCATGGCCACACTCTCTTTTACACATCACTTCTCATCTGGCAAGGCTAAATCTCCCATTAACTGTTTTATTGAAGCATGAGGGCGCAGGTAGCCACAAACTGCATATATATGCCTGGTCCTTTGAGCCGAACCCTGAAATCCCTGTCAAACTGAATCAGGGTCCTCACTGCTCAGTGAGACCAGCAGGACAGCCGCAGAAAAAATAATGAACAGCGTGGTCTGTTCACCAGCTACTACTGTTTAACAGTTGATGATCAATAAATAAGTCAATTAGTCAACTTACCCATGAATCACTATTTGCTCATCACACAGCAGTGTGTGTGCCTGTCAAATACTGCATGGGTTTTGTCCCTCCACTCACAAACAGAAGGGTCACTTTAATTAAACATGGAAATTACAACAGCTTTCTGCTACCTCCTGTTCCTCTCCACCTCTTCATCAATGTCTCTTTTTGTCCTCGTTACAACAGCGCTCGCCACCGTTGATGTGCAAATTGGCTCCATCTAGATCATCTCTGTCTCTTGTTGTGTTCCTTCCTCATTGCTCATTAAATTGCAGTGTGCTCAATAGGGGGAAAACATCTACCAGGGTTCTAGGCTGCTAATGTTTCCTCATCAAGTGTCATTAATCACACGTTGAGAGAGCTAAGTAACGATGTTTGGCAGCTTCAGCCTACCTATGGGTCAAGAGTGTTTTGTCTGACAGTTTGTTTTTTTTGGATGACGGTAGCGTGCATTCAGACAGGATCAGGCGTTGCGGCCAGTTGTAGCAGGGTTGTGCGGTGGTGTGGGGGTAGGGGGGAGCTGAGCTGGGTTGCTGGGGGCCGGAGCCCGAAACAGACGACCCCCACTCAAATGAATGGAAAAAACCTCTGTTCTCACCGCAGCGCCTGATCCTGTCTGAATCCAGCCTAACTCTTTAGGTATTAGTTATAATTCAGTGGCTTTAACCTGCTACTGCTACAAATGTGGTGCTGTGACAAATTTTTAAAAAAAAATCATTAATTCATTCACAAAATCCATTCATTGTAACTGAGGCCACAGGGTACGCCGAAAAAAGAAAAAAAATGGATTGAACTTTTGGAGAAATTGTGTTTTTGTGTCCGATGGTCCAAGAGAAACAAAGAGAAAACGCAGTGGCTGAGCAACATAGACAGTGAATGAGAGAGTGCTGATCATGAAAGCCAGTTAATCCAAGAAATAAAAAGTTATATTCTGAGTGTGTGGCCATTATCTTGTCACACAATAAAATAGCAGTCATCAGTGTACAACTGTAAATGACAAAAAGACCAAACAAAAAAAAAGAAATGTATCATTAAACTAATATTTGTTGTTGAATAGCTTTGTAGATGGCTTTGCCATATAGTCCATATAGGTCATATATAGTTACTTACAGAGGCCCATTCTGCGCCCCACACTGTTGTAGGACCTGCTCTCTTCATTAGCCCTACTCTCCCCCATGGGCCCCAGTGCCTGAACTCTATGTACATGCCAACTGTCTATGCATTAGGAACTGTAATAGAATAGTGTGTTGCATTGTACATAATGACCTGATGTAACTGTGATCACAATTTTCATAAATATACAGCATTTGTGTAAGTCAGCAGAAAGCAGATACGTGCAGATAAACAGCGACATTAAAAAGCTCATCATCCTTATTGCTTTGTGAACATTATTTTTATTGAAGCTGCAGACATAAGGGATTCTTTACTTTGTAATCTTTTTAAAAATGCCATACGTTCATGTTTCTCACCTTGCTCAGGTTGTTTAGTTTCAACAGTGCTGCAAAATAAGCAGCATCATGTAGATTTCCATAAAATGTTTAATTAACTCTCCCATGTGGTTCGTGTGATTGTAGCTTGTCATTACTTCAGTGCTGTGTGTCTGAGTGTGTGTGTGTGTGTGTGTGTGCGTGTGTGTGTGTGTGACGCAGATGTGACTGTCCTGAAAAGAAAGAGCAGGCAACTCAATTGTGAAAATCCATATTTGATTTTCATCAATTTCTCTGGGGTCAAATAAATATCTGCTCCTGCTCAAATACAACACCGCAAACACACAGCCGATTTGATTATGCAAATGATATAAGAGTCATATTAATAATATTCATGAGTTTATGATGATTTCTACAAATGTTCATCTCTTCATCGATGAGAGATGGAAAATTAAGTTGACCTTTGAATCGGCTCAATATGCAACAGTGTAACAGCATCACTTAATGGAAATCAAGCACAATGCGTATTTTCTATTTATTTTTTTATTGACATGGCATTTTGATTAAATTCATTGCACCATTGTTACTGTGTATGCCGGACAGTAGCCAACACAATTCTTCCTTTGCTAGAGGGGTTGGCTGTAGCTTAGAATAGCAGGCTTGTGGCTTAAATGCCATCGGTCTGAATTCCTGATCAGGTGTGTTGAAGCAATTACATAACTTTTCTACCATGAAATAACAGATTTGAAATCATTTTGATGCCTCACTGTCTTGAAATCAGGTGAATGGTCTCTCTTACATAAGACTTTTTCTACACTACAGTATGTAGCTTTGTGCTCCGGGTACAAGAGGGTTCAGGGTGCCGTAACATGTAAGCGCTTCTTGTAATACTAAGTCACACACTACCAACTATTTGCCGTAATTTGGTCAAACTGAATTATATTTATAGAGAAAATATTTTCTGTTTGCAAACTATAGGTGTTGTTAACTAATGTTAGCTCAATTTGTTAGCCAGGCTGCCTGGACTGTGAGCTCAGAGCTTCGGGGAAGTGTTAGTGTTTGTATAATGGATGGTGTTATGCCAGAACCGGAGCTGGGCAGGCCAGGCATAATGACAGAGGCGAAGAGAATAAAGACGACGTTGATGGTGTGACAAACAAGAGTCCCAGTAAATCTGTGACTGACTTTTAGTCGTTGGTGAGAGCTTTGTGAAAAAAAAAGGATGAAAGATGGACTAGTAAGTAATATTAGCTGGTTTCTATGTCTTGTGTTTTTGTTTTTTATCATAGGTAATGTAATCATAACAAATAGCTGTCCATATTTATGACCGTTATTACAAATATAAATCATAAAAATACCAATTTCTATGGTATGCAATGTTGCTTTAATATCGAGTTTTATCCAGCTTTAATAGTCAATAGCAAAAGCTACTGAAAAATTGCAATTTCTTTGGTTGTATTTTTTTTTTATTCTTTGCAATTTTGTGCTCAATAATTTTTGAGAACTTTATCTTTTTATTTCAAGAGCTAATGTTTCCCAGAGTTCCTCTTTCTGTTAAATAAATGAAGCAGTATGTGCTGTCTTACAAATATGCTGAAGAGTTTCATCAGATTCAGCTTCAGTGGAGTTTTTTTGTCTAGAGAGATTTCCACCTTGACAAGGAACAAATTGTGGGAGAATTGCTGAATACTTTTTTTTCTTTTTCATTATTATGAAACCGATATTAAAGACATAACAAACTTAAAACCTTGGACCAGTTGGGGAAATCTGCAGAACTGAATCATGATTGCTTGGCAGTGGTTGTGTGCTTACCAGCATTGGCTTCAACTTTAAAGCCCTCAGGTTAAACTCGTGGAACTGAACCTTTGTTTTTGTAGACGTGCATGTTCTCCCATGTAGAGTTGCACGATACCCATGTTACCCACCCTCATGGTGCCAAATCATAACGGTTCCTACAATACTGGAAATTCTACACGATGGTACTGCAACCGAACTACACAGGTGCTGAATGATTAGGTGTTGCCTGTTACTGGTGACGTTCGGGGATATGATTTATGTTTTTTCCGCACGCTGGGTCCGCCCGTCTGTTAGCCGATTGGCTGTTCGTGCGTTTCTGCTGGCAAGAACGAACTCCATGAAGACTGCTCCGCTTCAATAGAAATTCGCTTCAAGACAAACAACAAGCTAAAGTTCTGTCTCGCCCAGACGTGTGCACGGCTTACAGTCACAAACACGAGACAACACACTCACCATGGCAGAAGCACCGGGCCCGAGCGGCGAGTCTGCTGCGTCGTCGTCGTCAGTGGCACCACTAATTTTGCTCAAAAAGCCAAACTTGTTGTTTCAGTCTAATTTTTACTTCACCAGTATTATGTTTATCATGCACCAAACAACATTATAAGTAATTAATAGGTATTTATAACTTGTACAAATACATTGCAGTTCATAAAAATAATAATAATAAAAAAAGGCTGCAGTATCGCGATAATACCCTGATACTTTGTCTGGTATAGTATAGTATAGGTTACTCATTCTGGTATTGCGACAACTCTACTCCCATGGTTGGGCTGAGTTCTAGATATAAGTCCAAAGACATACAGATCAGGTGGATTGGGGACTCTTATTGGTGTCTTTGTGTGTGGACTGTGTCTGCGTTTGTGATTAACTAAATCCATAATTTAGCAATAAATACCTCCACTAAGATGATTTCCATGTAATTTTGCTGTCAAACTGTATGACATGATGAAAATTGTGGTTACTGTTAGATACCCTGAGTCTGTTTAGCCTTCTGAACTTCCTTGTCTCACTCAAGTTTAAATCCAATCATAAATCTTTTAAAACCAAATGAAGGAAGCCTTGTAATGTTAAATGTTAATTATGCATTAAGATCAGCAAGAAGGGACATCATTTATATTTCAATCCATGTGTCAGCTCTTCTTTATATGAAGATTCATGACTCTGCAGACTGCTACTAATTGCTGCTCCATCAGAGACTTTTTTTTTTGTTTTCCTCTGTTTATCGCCGGATTTTCTTCTCTCTGCTTTCTATCTTGTGGACAGGCCTCTTTGCTCTCTGTGCCGCAGGACTTGAGGTACAGTGGTAAATTTCACATAGTCTCCTCTGAATCATCTCTGTTCCCTGACGACTATAATGTTGTTGTTTTAATATTGTTGTTGTTTATAGCAGCTGTCTGTCTGTTTTATTAACGTTATCAATATCTATCTATGTGCCAACGCAGTTTGCATATAGCCGCGTGACCGTTAAATGTTGTTCTTGCTTCTTTAATCAACATCAGCCATGTGAGGTGGCACTTTTAGGTAAATTGGCTTTCTTTGAATAAAGCACATGCAAACTACACAAAGGCCATAATATGAATTCAATCTTACTTTAATTCCAGCATCAAATAGTCTATGATGTAAAAAGCACTGTATTAGGAAAAAAAACAAAAAAGCAGACCGCCTGAAATTATATTACAGCCCTTAGATGTTTTGCATTGCCAAATTACAGTCCAGACACAAGATTTATTCAGCAATCCAAATGGGTGATTGATTGTGTAACTTCTTCGCTTGATATAATAAACATGAAAGGTGATTGAATAACAGACTAGACTGCATTAATTTCCAGCTGAAACACTGGATGTGTGTGAATGTATAAATCTGTCAGGGACTTCGAAAATAAGCACAATGTTCACAATGTGAAGGACATGGAGCGTCAGATGTCAGGTGTAATAAAGACAGTGATTAGAAATGTTTATGTAGCACAGCGCTGCAACAACAAAGACACATGGCATGAATCTAAGAGAGCGTTCACTGGTAACACAGTCATTTTCCATAATACCTGATTGTTTTCTGGGGCCATAGAGGAGACGAGGTAGGAGGGTTAACCAATGAAAGCATAGATTTTTGCATGTTCTGGATAAATCCATCAAAGTACAGGCACATAAGGCCTTAATATATGTGCTTTCGTGTGTGTAAATCCAGTCCAAATGTCCCAGAGGTGTTCTTGGTCCTATCAAGGATGCTTTGGGAGATAACCTTTGTTAATGAGCTGGACTGTCTCACCATAATCAGTTTTAAGATATTTCAGTTCATTATTAAATCTCATTCCCAGGGTGTCAGAGTGCCACTACTTGACTTGGGAATAAGGTCAATCAACTATTTTATCATCAGTAAGACTGACCCCACCTTTAAGACAATTTCTCCAAATCAGTGCTCCAGAGTTTTCTGATAGGAGTACAACCGTCGGCCAGTTGTCTCAGTGGCTAGTTGGTCAGCCACCTTGATAATTGGCTGGTTGATGTACACATTGATCAGGAGGAGAACAGTCTCATCTTAGCATGGTTACTGGTGGCACTAATGTTTTGTATATAAGATATCATTTTGGTATCGGGATCGAATTCTCACATTTGTTGCTGCTTTATTGGTCAGTGCTGATTCTGTGTGTATGATAATACATTTAGTAAATATATTTAAATGAAATTAAACAGTGGCAGTGTGGTGTACATTCACTTTTGTTTGTTTTATTGTTAATAAACAATTCAGAGACATTATGTATATGTATGTATGTATGTATGTATGTATGTATGTATGTATATATTCCATATATGCATGGAATACATAGTGTATGCATGGAATACATACTGTATGTATGTATTCCATACATATATGGAATACATACATACTGTATGTATGTATGTATGTATGTATGTATGTATGTATGTATGTATGTATGTATGTATGTATATATTCCATATATGTATGGAATATATACTGTATGTATGTATAATCTTCCAGAGGGGAATCTGTTAACTGCAGTCAATGTGATCGAATGCTTAGAAATTGGAGTATAATGACCAGAGTCTGGCTGAACGCAGGATGTCTGCCAGAATGCTGTTGTCCTACTTAAATTAAGTGCACTGCGTCCTGTATACCCAGTTTTGAGAAAGCCCATTAGACAAATATTGTACCTTGAGTCTAACCATGTTTAATATACCGTACATTATTTTATATTCTATTTATACTTTGAGGAAATAGGAAGAGATCCCTGTTTAACTTGTCTCTGGTGGAGGAGATGGGGGACAAAATCCAACACTCTTTGTGTGCAAAAATGCTTTCCAGAAAGTTGAGCTGAAGATGATCTGAGGCTTCAGCACTCCGAGTTAAACGAATCAAGTGAGTATTTTCCAAAGTTATAGTCTTTTTAGTACAAAATTCTCGCAGACAGACCCTTGCTGGGCTGTGATGACGGGATGGTAAAACAAAGATTTTGTCAGATCTCGTATTAGCTTCAGATAAACGGGATTCTGGTTTTGCAGAACAAGCACTGTAGATTTTTTCCACCATGTCGCAGTGGGATCTCAGTGGTTAGTATAAACCAAGGGAATGATTTCAGTCAGCAAAAACTGTTTCAGTGTCCACATGGGCACCTGAATACTGATTCAGGACAGACTTAAAATCTTCTGAAATTGTCCTTTAAGTCTTTGTAACTGGAGCATCCACTGGTCTAACAGAGGTTATAACGGACTGCACACAGCATATCTCTGACTATTAAAATCTTTTTTTCTGCAATTATAATTCCACTTATTTTTTCTATCAGCTCATGAGATTGAAAAGAATGGTGCGAGAAGTCACAGTGAAAGCTATCAGGTCAAAAAACAGGACGATCTCAGCGAGAATCAGTCTGTGGCAGAGGGACTTAATTTTGAGCGGTTCTAAATGTGCCCTTCGAGACAGCGCAAGAGTGGCTGAGAAAATGAGACAGACGACATGAAAGCGCAAAATTGCCTGTGTGATAAAGAAAATATGAGGAAAGCGATCGACGGGGAGGAGAAGAAGCTGCTGTTAGAGCAGGAGAGCAGAAACAAGGAGCTGAAAATAAAGAGCTGTGTCCTTTGCCGCTATTTATCCCAGTGCACTCCCAAATGAATGTCTCATCACGCCATCTGCTGTATTGTGTTTCCCAGCCTCACCCTCTTGTTCTCCTCCTCAAATAACTACTCCTCTCGATACATATCCAAAAGATGGAGGCTTTGTCAGGCATCATGCTTGGGCTGCCATGTGAGAACGGTTATCACAACACCACAAGCTCCGTCCTATTCTTCGCCTTCCACGATGTGGTAACACTATTACAAGTGAGATCAACACATTCTCAGGTTGACATGATTGGGACATCTGCCCTTCCCCCAGGCACACAGGTGCCATGGCAGCCAAGAGGATCATCCCGTAAACAAGACTTTCTCTCTGATGCTGTTTCCCCCCCCCTCCAACTTACTGCTTCACTGGTTTCCCAGTGAAGCCAAGCATGAGGCTCGCAATTACATACGCTCCATGCATGCACAACAAGGAGCAGGGAGAGGGAAAACGGGAAAACTAAGCTGTACCTTACAGGGAAGGTGTAAGGAAACAACGACGGCTGCTTCATCAGCAGTGCATTTGTCATACACGAGAACATTTGTATTAAAATGTTTTTCTTGGAGCTGAAGGCCTGATGGTGTGTGTATTTATACGTTCGCTGCACCTAAAGGCGGCATGAAGTGAATTAAATGCATGGGCGTTTGAAGTAGTGGTGCTGAGGGGGGGCTAGCACGCATGTAAACAGATGTGCAAGACATAAAACAAACATCTGATCATGAAGCCTGGTGTAACTCTCAGGTGTATAGGCTACACTGCACATTGGAATCTGTGTTAACAGTGACAGAGTGACAGCTGCCACATGTGATCGCCTCATGTACGACACTGTCCTGTATCCTGTATCCTCCCTGACTTGCATTATCATAAACTATGACAGCCTGGTTATGGGTCACATCTCTTGCCCACATCCATTTGCATCCTACACTCCCTGTAGTACTCATGCTGCTTTAGGTTCAGGTTAGCTGTCTGTTAACATCTGTATAGTGTAACACAAGGGCAAAATAAAACTTATGATTATCCCGGCCATTCAGATTAATGCAGAAATCAGCATTTAGTGCGATGCCACTATTTAGACTGACATCTCAACACCACCCTGACTTTGATTTCTGCACACAGTTGTTCAGCAGGCAGTTTGTTTGAAAGCATAATTTAGTTTTTTTGTTTCTATCCAGACTTGTTTGTTTTCCACTTTTTGCCTCAATGCGATTGATTTTGTTAAAAAATTTAGTAGATGACTGCTTCACTTTGCTCATTCAGCATTTAGACCTGAAAAGAGATTAAAACAAGTCCTTACAATGAAATAACAATCACAAAAGAACAAGACCTGGCTTCAGACAATTTTCAATTATCCTTTGCCTGAAGCCGAAGCACGTTGCAGTTGCATTGTTATTTCAACAAGCCGAAGCCAAACCGTTCAAGCCCTTTTATGCTGCGTTCACTGCATGCCGTGCATTCCGTAAAAAGCAAGCTGTCTCGGGGTATTAACAAATAGAGGATGGCTTTGCAAACTCTGATATCTGCCACCTGAGTAATGAATTCAGGAAGCGTGGCAACACGAGCAATAAACAATACAGCTAATCCTCCATTCAATAGTCCACGCTAGTTAATTATTTTAATTAGTGAATCATTTTTGGGAAAGGCGAGTTATTCTCACACTAATACAACTTAACAATGACTGATTATTTTGTCACAGCTAACTGCGGTATGAGAGGACGTGCTTTAATCATGTTTCAGGTTCAGTCAGACTTTACATGCTGGGAATATTTCGCTGCACTCACAACTTTATTTAAGGATGGGCAAATAAAGAGATGAAATGTGTGTGTGTAATGCCGTCCAGCAGCCCTGTTGAGCAGGAAAGCGAAGGTGAAAGTTTCGAGTGTGGCTTCCCTTTGTGTGTTTACATGGACAAAGATGCACCCCCGGGCGGCGTGATGATTTCACATTATCCCCCACTGATGAACAGTGGGTGGCAGTAATACACCAAAAGAAACATGTAAGTAATGTGCTATCAAAGGGAAGAGAGAATAAATAAATATTACAAAAAAAAGGTGAGCTGCTGTGGCCTCATATGGATACAAAGCATGCTCAACATTCTCTTGAGTCAGTCGCTTTCAAAACCTTCATTACCTGAACACGTCTCAGGTGTGATGTGTTTACCTCTCGTTTTAGCTTTGCGATAATGCCACTGAAGTGTTCATCTATGAAAAACCTGCACTAACGCATAGTGTAAAGAAACACTGAGACTGCATTTAAAGCCTCACGTTATTTGAGCGAATTTGACAATCTGAGTGCTTTTTGCAGTCTGTACTTATTTACCCCCAAGCAACCAATGTACCCACTGTACAGTGTGTGTGTGTGTGTGTGTGTGTGTGTGTGTGTGTGTGTGTGTGTCTGTGTGTGTGTGAGACAGCTTTATCTGTAAACTTACTAACTCACTGACTATTTGTCACCTCTACAAACAGTTGAAATGGAAATACAAGTTATTGATTTTTTAATTAGTAGTGCAGTTATGAGTGTCAAATGGTTAATGTGATTGCATTAAAACATAATGACCAACACCGGACCTCACAAACATCTCAACGGGTGAAAAATGACATAAAATTCTGCTGTCCCATAGTTAAGGACACAGTTTTTGTTTTAGCCATGGGCTTTTACAACTCCTCTCTTGAGACCGTACTGCTCCAAAAGTCAAAACACTCATTTTGCTCCCATTAAAAGCTGTTCACTTGCCGGGCACTCGCTGCGCACACACACACACACACACACACACCCTTCAAAGAATCCTAATCTTTCCTTAAAGGAGAGCTCAACTTCTATCAGACCGATTTCACCACTTACTCATAATTATGTCTATTTTTTTTTTTTCTTTCTGCTGTGGAGGCTATCCACCTCAAACAGTGCAAACAAACTCTGTGGACAGATGTGACTCCATCACTATGACAAAAACATGTCTCACAGAAGCTCGTTATTTCGTTTGTGATGTTATCTGCGGGGGGAGTCGAGGCAGCTGCAAATGGGGAGTGCATGCAGTTGTAGGCACTAACCACTCGGTTTAATCACTCGACCAATTCTTGATTCTTCTTCATGTGTTTAACCCATCTTGTCTCCCTCAGCAGGAAGGTTAAATTGCTCGTTGTTAATTGGTTGTGTGTCTGCGCGTCCTTCTCTTCCCATTCATCCGTCTCTACACCTTTGGGAATTAGGTCATTAAACAGAATCGGTGGTTCCTCCTACATGTTTTCTTCTTACAGCTTTTATTTCAGGCCTGCCACGCAGATAATGGCAGATTATCAATTTACTGTTGTCAGTGGCTGTAGAACAAATGATGCTGCAAACAGCTAACACTCGCAGTGATAATCATCATGCTGTGGATGTATTGTTACTATCTGTTAGCATAAATACTTCAACAGGAGTGTGGCGCCTGGCCAGCTGATTATCAGTTGTTTCGAGTCAAATTGGGTGCAGCTTCAGCTCTGAAAGTCAACGTTTTCCCATGATTTTCTGAAGCTTGCGGATTTGTCAGCATTAATGCCGTAATTAAGCTTATAATGGATCATCTTAATTGCAACATATTTTTAATGAATGACCAATTGGAGAAGCCTATCTTTGGCATGACAATGTTGAAAGCTTAATTAGTTTCAACATGGTGCAAATTGACATGCTGCCTAGCATCGCACGTTTTGTAACAGGATAGGCTTATTATTATTTCCATCCTCCAGAATAAATATGATAATGAATGTGCTGTGTCTGAGGCAGGAATGGCTTCTGATAGGTGTACACTGGGAGGGAGACAGCTGTGAAACCGAGAAGTTGCACCGTATGAAAAGTCCTACATCAAAGCCATGGCCTGTTGCTGTTCCTTCAAAGGCAGCCATTATATCCCTGTCAGTAAAACTGTGGCATTTTGTGTGATTACATAGACACCGTGCAGCCCTGCTTCTCTTTCTTTCATGATATTCTTCTCCTTTAATCTTTTTTTTTTTTTCTCCTCTGAGTTAATCATCGTATGGCTGATGGGTTTTTCGAAACGGGATGTGAAGAGGGTGCAGGACAGGACCCGGGCACAGGATGACCCCTTTATCAGCAGTGAGCAGGCTGTGACTGGGCCCAAGTTCTCGACTAAATGATTTCCCTGGAGAGTTGTGGTTCTGGCACCGAGTCAGACTCTGCCTGCTGTCACACACAGATGTATGGAGGTTACCCGACCCTTCTGCTGGCTGTCCAGGAGACTAGGCCGTGGGAAGATGATGCATATTTTATCACTAAGGGCTCCACGGTGTCTGTGAAGAGGGCTGAATTACATTGTGCTGTAATTGGTAACTGGCTATTGCATTGTCTGAGTGTTCTGTCCAACTGCTCTTCGATTTTTTTTCTTTTGTTCCTCGTTTTCTTTTCTCTTTCTTTACATCGGGCTTTGACTGTGACACTTCTGAGTGCTTGGGGACTTGTGAAAATTTCCCAACTGAGGATGAAGGACAGGTTGCTAGCAGTGTCAACTGCAGCTTTTCCGAAATAAAAACATCTGGGCTAACATCTGAGAGTAAACAATAGAAAGGAGAAGCTTTGACAAAATGCAAAACGGTTCAAATCCAAAAGCTTTTTACAACCAGTAAATGGCCCTTTATAGCCCTCTGTAACACAATAGTCACATCACTCTGTCCTCGGTTAAAGACGGTTTTACATTTGTTGCTCTAAACGCAGGAGTGTCTTTCAGGCAAAGAATCCTCTGATGCAGTTTGTCTTTTCCAGCAGCAGCATAAACAGAAACATATTCAGAACTATTGAAACACTGGTAGAGTATAAATGTTGGCACACCTGTGTGCGTGTGTGTGTGTGTGTGTGTGTGTGTGTGTGTGTGTGTGTGCGCACCACTCATTTGGCGTCTCATTAGCACACAAATTTGTACATGTGAGGCTTCACTAATTATTTCTGCACTGAGAAGAATGTGTTCCTTAGCCAAACGTGGGCACAAACAAACAAAGTAGCTTCTAAAATCCCTCTAAGGTGTTAAGTTGCTCACTCCACTGCTCATTTAATGCCACGCTCAATGTGTTATAACAGGTTGATTTCCATACATTAAGCAGAGGGAGATTATCTTTTCAGTCCACTGTGCATTCATTTATTGATTTCAATGAAATCGACTGTATTTTAATCCTAATCCTCTCAATTCACTTATACTTGCGCATAGATAATGGACAATTACAAGATTCATACAGAGAGCAGGAGGATGCTTTTGGAGAAATTTTGTGCCTTTTACAGGAAAATTTTCCATTTCAAAGCTCTGCTGAGAGAAACAATAAGGCCAGAAAGTGATGAAACTGCTGCCGATTTTCATTTTAAGCTCGGGCTACTCATATTGCTGGACAGTGGCTGTTTATCCGGTAACATGTACTTCATCCTCAGCATTTACAAGGAGGGTAGCAAGTATACAGTGAAAACAGAAGTGTTGTTTTCTGCATCTTACATTCATACATCTTTGAGAATGTCTTGGTAAATGGAACCGGGCTTAATGATTTTGGTTCATGGAAGCTTTGCTTTTGGTAATTAGTATCACTGCCAACTAGTATAACATGATTCTCAATAAAGGAGTATCTATTATGGGATGAATGATTCATTAGTATGGTTTGTGTATAATTACCTGAAAATAAGAATAGTTGTATTTTTATTGTCTCAAAATGAGGCCTTTAAATCTACAGTCAGAGCGGGTCCTCTTCCACGGAGTCCGCCATGTTGAACTGCCATTTTTTCTAGAGTAGGTCACAACAGTCATTTGGTTGCAATTTGCAACTTCACCACTAGGCGCCAGTAAATCCTACACACTGTACCTTTAAGTGAAATAAATCATGGCATTTAGTGGTATCATATGACCATTAAAAATGTAATGTAATTATTCATTACAATTCTCTGAGTGCTGTTTAAGACCCTACTCATGTCAGGGTAATAAAACCAATATTGTTAATGCAGAACTACCTAAATAATAATGTTGTTTTATTTGACTGTATTTTCTTCACATATAAATCCAAGCTGTACAAAGTAGCATGGTCAAAATGTAGCCTAATGTGACACTGTTTCCTCAAAACATAAAGTTCACTTTAGCCAACTAGCAGAGAAAGGCTACATCTGATAATGTGAACTTCTAAGCCAGTGCGTTTTTTCCTCCATTGCTTTCTTCTTTGTGGATACTCACAATGTTTATATATATATAAAAGAGTTTCCTTGAGAATTGAGCATACCATAATGCTGCTCTACTATCTTATGATTATCTTATTTTGTTAAGATAGCCTATCTTAACAAGCCTTACAGTTCCAAACCATTCACTGTCAAAATCTGGAACGTCCTCGCAATGGTCGACGTCTCTTAGGACAGTCCATTGCACAACATCAGTCTAATGGCCCCACTTTTAGCAATCACCAATCTCTTTTGTCCTGCCTAAAAGAGCATGTATTAATGTAATGCCTTGACAGTCAGGACCAAACTCATTGGATGATTGAGAAAATTACTTTTTCTGCTCCAGAGAAGGGAACTGGCTTGAAATTGATGTTTCAGAGCTCAATATGCCTATAGGCTTTGGAGAAGGAGTAGTTTTTACAGCAAGGAAAACTATCTGTATTGTTCATGTTTTATGTCACATGTCCTGTATTACACACATGAAATATAGACATACACACTTACAAAACCAGAGATGTACAAGTTCTCTTGTTCGTGCAAATATACAGTAAGTATTTGTTAAAATGAGAATATTTTTTAGATTAGCAGCTATGACTGCTCAGATGACACACTTCATTTTATGGAATAACTTCCACATTTTTAGCCTCTTCTTCCTTTCAGCACAGGCTATTAGCAGATTTAAAAGAATAAAACTAAAAAATCAAACACACTTTAACAATCTTAAGCTACATGTCTCATAGTGCAAGGTTAGCCAGCTGAGATTAACTCACAGCTACAGGCTTGTTTTCAAAGTCAAACATATTCAGCTTCAGGATACAGCCCAACAGTGCATCAGAGGATTTATTATTCAACAATAAAGCTAAGACTTGAGAGGATGGCCGAGCCTCAACTGACTATTGAGGTTAATGTTAGGAGCGGTTATTTCCTGAGACACACCATAGTCATTTATATTTATTAATCACTAATTGTGTCAAATTTAAAGAAGTAACCAGATTTTATTGCCGAGATATGGGTTGTGGTGAGCTGTTTGGCGATTTCTTTTTTTCTTTCACCCTGGCCTCTTCAGTCTGCAAGCTTTGATTCATTGCACAGTTCACTTGCTTGCTTTACAAAACATGCATACAGTGGTTTTAAGGGCTTTACTGAAGTGGAACATCAGGCAAGTTCTATCATGTGAAAAATCTGCTGCAAAATAGAAGAATTACACCCTCTGTCTCTGCGGTTGCAAAATCCTGGCTGGTTATCATTAGCACAGTTGCACGGGTGGTTAGTTTTTGCCTCATTCACAAAGCAGTTATGTCCCAGATTGACAGAATTTCCATTAGAGCTTCTAATGCCTTTAAATAACAATTACTCGATAATATTAGGAGTAAATGTCCTCCTCTGCAGTTGACTTCTAGGGTGGGTGATGTGTTGTTTTTCTTGTCATAAAGTGGGAGTACAGTACGTATAGGTGCTGCTAGATCAGGTTTCCACAGTCCAACTGTGATATTGCTGAAGCCAGTCAGTCAGGTAGATGAGATGAGCTCCCCAAGATGTGAGATTACCTACCGTAGGCAGGCGGCGGCACCATAAAGGACAAATGTTGTCCAATTTGAAATGACAAGACGTCACAACTCCATTATATGACAAGGTCAGAAAAAGGGCAGAGGAGGAAGCAAATGGATTCTCAGCATTGTAGATAAGACTGTGAGTGCTGTGTAACCGCCTACATGATTTGATTAATATTGTATCCCTATAGAATGCTTTGTATCTTCAAGTCAGCCATCTTCAAGTTAGAGGACCTATTGTGAGAGGATATAAAATACAACAACTAACATCAGAACAAATTTTCATTTTCATCATTGCTACAATATTCACTCCACAGTTAGCCAACCAACATTCACTGTATATCTTTGGTGCTTGTTTTGATTCTTTTGTCAAAATTGTAATGACCAAAAAGAAGAGATGCTGCAGTGACAGCGCTCCCTACATTAGCTTTCACAAAAGGCTAATGGCAGTACTGGCAGAATGATTGGTGCAGTGCCTTTGTTGGTGGGCATTAAGTTATTTGTAATATTGCTTCAATTCCAATCCAACAGTTCCATAAGCAATCTAACAGCTTTGGGGCTGATGTGTACCACCTATACACATCAGGCTTCAGACAGTGACAGCTCTCTGAAGTTCTGTGATGATACAGCCACCGTGGGACATGTATCAGAAGGAAATGAGCAGAAGTACAGGGGGGTCATCACAGACTTTGTCAACTGGTGCGATCTCAACTACTTTTATATTAACGTCAGCAAGACGGAGGAGATGGTGATTGACTTCTGGAGAAGATGCTTCAGACCACATCGGTGAACATCCAGGAATTGGATAATGAGATGATGGGAGGGTACAAATAACAACACAGGCGTCCTGTACAAGAAGGGTAATAGTGGTCTCCACTTACTGAGGAGACTAAGGACTGTGCAGGACCTTCGCTGACATTGTGAAGGCATCTTACTAATTTCTTATCAACCTTGTGTATGCAAGCAACTGTGACAAATACATTTTCCTCGTGTGGGATCATTGAAGTCTATCTTATCTTATTTAATCTTACGTTTTCTCATTTTAGATTTAGTGACATCTAGCGTTGTAGTTGCTGGTTGCAACCCAGTCGCTTCACCCTCTCCATCTGTGTTCAAAGGAAAAACTATGGTGGCCACAAAACACTGCCATATTCTTTAAATCTCTTTAAGTTCAACCTATTTGTTTTAAGTGACAAAGTGCATGAAAACAGACTTCAAGAATAAAGGTGAAGTGTATGTTGTGCGATGAGGAAACTGTAATCTTCCTCAAATTAGTACAGGAAACATTGAGAAATGTCATATTTCCATTTCATATTTTCCATTTTCTAAGTTTTTTACATTGCTTCTCACCGTTTGAGGTTTGACTGGCACTCCCTTAATTATATGTTGTATGCTGTATTCATTTACTGCCACTCTTGACTTGAGAATTTGTGCCACCAACTGCACCAACTATACCTGTATTAAATGGAAATGTGCACAAATATGCATTTTCTTGAGCCAGTTTTCTGGAAATTATTGCGTGTTATGATTTGAGGTGAAACGTGGAGCACTGAGATTACAAGATGTCTTGATGCTGTAAGTCTTCTGTTCAGCCATGACAGACAGACATGCCAGTCAGTCAGCCACTGCTCAAGGAAATGTCCACCCAGAGGATGTATTGTCTTTTAAAAAAAGATGAAAATATGCACATTAGCTGCAGCATCATCGTCTACATTGTCTACAGTACACCTTCCAATCACAAGAAATGAAACAATATGGGAGCATCATTCTGACAGATTCAAGATGAGTGAATGGGCAGGCAATTTATTAGTACACTGCTCACATCAAATTGGTAATGATAGTTTTCTACAATACCAAAGGCTTCGGTCATTGTCCAAGTACATTTAACACATGCACCACCCCATGTGTCTAAACCTTAGAAATACACTCACATCTCCATATTTAAATCACAGGATGTTTTCAAATGCAATTCCAACTCTTATTTTCCTGTCACAATTGACAGATTTGTATTTGTGGCCGAGCAGCAGGCAAAGATTACTATGGCAAGAATAATGAGAGCTTTTTGCTACCTGTCAGACATGTGATGTCCAGATGTCCACAGGAGAAAAGAAACATTCACCTCTCATTGCCTTTCATCTCGGTCCCAGCCTGTCACCCAGCATTTAGACTTAATGTGATGTGTCACCGCAGGCTGTCCCTCATCCAAATGTAACCAGACTTGTCCTGTTATTTTTCCACCTGAAGCCTCAGGAAAAACCAAATGATATAATGTATGTGACTGACAGATGCTTTTGAGTGCTTTCTACAGATGCTGATCACACTGGTGACATAAAAAAAATCTAATCATGGATGGTTTGAGATCTCCAGTCTGTGATGTTCAGTCAGTGTGAGTCATTCATTATCTCATTATTGACAATAACCAGTAGTGCATGACTAGGGACAAGGGAGATCTCTAAATCTCTGAATAGTGTACAATGCCAGGTCTAGAGGAGTTCGCCAGAACTCCAGCTGTGAATCCCAATCTGCAGTCGCACATAAACCCTTTTTTTTTGTTCATGTCCAAATCGTGATGGAACCGTTAACTTGGAGGCACTGAAGTGGATGCCAATTTTGTAGTGTGGTGGTCTAAACCTAAATTGATTATTATTATTTAAAGGATTATTCAACTTCTGTGTTATTTTTGTACACTTGCAAACAGTGAAGGCATATCATTTAAATCCCTAGATTTGGATTGTCATTACTAATCTGTCATTGTACTGGAAGTAGAGTAGGTCAAAAATTGAACCAGGAAGCATGTCTGTAATCTGTTCTGGCTTCACAGTTTCACACTCACATTTTGGGCAATAATTTTAACCTTCACCTTTGTTTTCCTCTTCCAAACACACTGGACTGATCCGGGGGGTTGTCTGATTGATCACTGACTCTGTTTCTTGCCTAACTGACTGCTTTTTTAGAGACATTGCTGTGTTATTAGCCTAATGTCTGCTGACTGTGTTTGACACTTATCCCTGAGCTTACAGAAGATGTTAAGTCTTTAAAAAAAGGCTCATGGATATATGGTTTCATTTAGAAAAAGGCTCAGTCATTTCTCAAAACAGGTTTTAGCTTGTTTTATTTTATTTTTTTTTACTAAATGTTACTCAAGCAGGACTAAATACAGTAAAGCTTTCCGGGACTCTTTTCAGCAGTGGATTTGGTGCACAAGTGAGTAGGCCTGTTTCTGACTGTTAATTAGGTTAATTAAAAATAGTGTTATGATGGAACATGTCAGCCAGTACAACAATAGAGCTCTAAAGCAGGGAGGAATTATATGCATCGGGCTTTTGATAAACATGCAGCAACCATTAGAAGGATCAGCTCATTGTTGACATTTTCTTTTCAGACATTAAAATACGGTAGAGATAGAAGAGTGCAGGCCAGGGTGTATGTGCATGGTCTGACAAACAGACATAACATTTATGAATAGCTTGTGGGAGCTAACTGTATTTAATGAAAATGACACCTGATGGAATCTAATAGATACACCAGCCAGACTGATTCTTTTTTAGGAGGCTCTGCAAAGTAATTGGATCAATGGGCAGTGATGAGCGGGGTGATGGCAAACAGAATCCACAGAACATTCTTGCAGTGCACACTAAGACACTACCTGGTAGAAGAGACAAAATAAACAAAGGGAAAATGACAAAGAGCATATTTGTACTTCTGTTTGAGTGTCGTTACAGTTTTGCGGCATCATGCAAGTCGTAGAGGCAGAGACAGAGGCATCGAGCCAAGTTACAAACCCACCAACTGGGGCTGCAACACTCAATTAGAGTGGCATCTGTCAGAGAAATACTTCATCTCAATCGGAGATAATTTAACATGAGATATGGACAAGTGGGAAGCTCAGAGAACATATTGCAGTTGTGTGCAGCTCTGATAAAGCTGCTGGAGTAATTAGATTGTTTGATGTGTCTAACCAGTATCCAAATCCACTGTGTCAAAGGTGAAAAAGTTTGTGTAGCTCATTATTGGCACCATGTGGACTTTATTTAAACAAACTATTAAAAAAAAAACGATATAGTTTTTTTTGTCAATTTTTCTATCTGCATTGATCAATATTTCATTCTAGTTGTTGCTGCAAGAGGTTTATTATTCAAAGTCCCCATGAAACAGAAAGCAGGGTGCTACTTGCTTCTACATACAGTATTGATGGTTTTCCTGAAAAAACGGGCAGATGACTCGCAGATATTGATTGGTGTTTACAGTAGCCAGTGGCGAGTGTGCGTTACACCTCCGCCTCTATGCATTCAGGTCGCATCTACCTTGGTTAACTACACCATAGATATATATACATAGACGCCGCATTGAGCGGGTTGGTCGTTGGTCGCGATACGTCAACGGGTTCGCCATATTGGATCGGGCAGATCTGCCGGTAAACTAATACAAGGAAATGGACTGAACTTCATAAAGCGCCTTTCTACAAAGTTCTTTAAGTTAATGTCTCTTATACACCCATTCACACACACACTAATATATCTGGGAAACAAACAGGCACCAAAAACAACGCATGTAACTTTTAAAGTGATGATTATAAATGTTTACTCCTTATGTAAGCACCAAACCACGTAGTATTTTTTCTAATGCTGAGTGTTTACAGCTACAATGTGTGTGTATTATAATATATATTATATATATAATATATTATATATATTATATATAGATATATATATATATATATATGTGTGTGTGTGTGGTGTGTGATATTTATCAATATTTATCATCACAGTAACAGTGTACACACACTAAAGCGAGTGTTTACAGCTACTAATGTGTGTGTATAATATATATTATATTATATATATAAAATAATATATATATATATATATATATATGTGGTGTGTGTGTGGTGTGTGTGTGTGTGTATATATTTATCAATATTTATCATCACAGTAACAGTGTTACACACATTAGTAGCTGTAAACACTCAGCATTAGAAAAATACATATGTTGGTTTGGTGCTTACATAAGGAGTAAACATTTATAATATATATATGACTTTAAAAGTTACATACGTTGTTTTTGGTGCCTGTTTGTTTCCCAGATATATTAGTGTGTGTGTGAATGGGTGTATAAGAGACATTAACTTAAAGAACTTTGTAGAAAGGCGCTTTATGAATTTCAGTCCATTTCCTTGTATTAGTTTACGGGAAGATCTACCCGATCCAATATGGCGGCGACGTCGACGTACGATTCAGCGCTCAATGCGGCGTCTATGTATATATGTCTATGAACTACACAGTTGACTAAGCTACTTAACAATCCTTCCATCAGAAAAGTCCATGAATGAATGTTATTAGTCTCAGAAGCTGTACTCAAACCTGGTCCAGTCCGGCTGCTGAGCCCAGTTCTGTTGCCTGGTAACAGCAGATTCATGTATCAGCAGTTAATTAGCTGGCTAGTTAGCTACTAATTAAGTAGTGAGACTAAAACTATGCTGCCCATCGTGGAGAGAGTTGAAGCTGAGTAGCTGGAGAACATCAGGAAAACTAGAAAATATTTTCTGTACAAATTATGATCCTGTTCACAAAAGCACTGAATAAATAATAAAATGACTCGGCACCAGTGGCGTCATAAGTGAGAAAATGGTTAATTGGCATACGCCTAGAAGTGCAGGATGAGTCATCAACGGTTCATTGACCACGAAATGTCAAAGTCTAAAATATTAAACCTAAAAAATGACTTGTTTGTCTTTAGTAGGCCTGATACCGTTTGTGTGATAAAAACACTTAAATGTCAATTTTGTCTTTAAAGGCTTTGTCACACAGAAGTAAAACACAATAAAAGCTAACAAATAATTTGCTTGTTCTCTGGGATTCAGTGCAGCAAATTTCATTTCAGTGGAACGCTAACAGGTGCCGGGTTGCTGAAATTAAAAAGAAAAGAGAAAAAAACATTTTGTGTTTTGGTTGTACTGTTAGAAATGATCCAACAAAATAAATAAATAAATAAAATGTTTGTGCTAAGCCTTTTTCTTCCTCTGTTTTCCCTATAGAACTGATCTCTAACCATTTGTTGAACTCCCATGAAATCAAGTCACTGCTGCCTGGTAACCGCATCCAACAGGCATAGAATGAAGCCTTGCCAGACTTTTACCTCCCCGTCAGGACAAACGTGTGTGCCAGCAAAGACAGACAGCAGTAACCCCATGAGCCAGCCTCCTACGAGTGGCCTCTCTCTCTTCACTCTATCTTTTTCCTCTATCCATCATCCTCTCTTTCCTTCTCCATCTGTTTCTATTGGCAAGCAAGTCGAGATGTTATCCACCAAGAAAATCTAACGCTGGGCGAAAAGGGGCTGCCCTGGATCCATCCTTCAGACCCCAATGCCACCATCATGTCCCCCCTCAGTTACATTTTTGGCTTTTTGTTGTGGGCTTCAAACTTGGGTCCATGTGTTTATGTGCAGAAGTGAGATGTGCCATAATGAACTTAGCCAAGAGCTACCTCAGAGAGCCTTTTCCTCCCAGCATGCCTTTCCTCTGGCTGGCTATCCCTTCAAACGAGGAAGTCAGTATAGGAAAGAGTCGAGTTTAATAGGCATGCCTTCACCAACTGTGCCTGCATGTGTTTTCGTCTCTGTAGCACTACTGTGAGCACACGGTAACTTTGGCAATTAAACACTGTTACAGCAGATTCTGACACGAGGAGGTCCGCACAAATTAGGTTTTTTCTTTTTCTTTTTTTTCCAAAGTGACTGATGCATGAACCTTTAGTTTGACCCTGTTTTAGAAATGGTAATTGAAATTACAGAGAGGAAGCTGTGTGGCTTTTGAAACAGAGCGGATGGTAGGAGCTCCCAGATGATGATGGCGGTGGTAAAAGTATATGTGTTTTTATTATTATGTTTTGTGTAATTTTTGGACTGAGCACTCGCTGGGAGAAAATGTTCAATTGATTTAAGTTTCCACTGGGTTTTCGTGTTGTAATCAAAAACGCTGCTCTTGAGAGCAATATTTCTGGCAGAGTGGGCAGTACACACTTTAAGTATTTATTAGTGAAAGTCATAGCATGAGCACACAATAAGCAGTGAGAAAATTAAAGTGACACAGGATAGCCTGTTTTGAATCTCATCCAGTCACAAGTCTCCAGCTTGTGGAGTAACTGAATGAGCCCTTTAGAAAAAAAAATGACATTTATATAAAAACAAGACAAACCATGTGTCTTTGTTTATCTAATAGTGAGCAGTAAGTCCACATTTCGGACAGTATTGCACCATCATCACTGATGTGTAGTGTAATTTTTGCATTTGTAAATTGTGACGCATTGTATTTGGAGATTTTTGGGAGCACTAGAGAATACATGTTACATTCAATCTGCCATGGTTCACTCTTGTTCCTTGTCATACGCTTCTCTCCTCTGAGAGCAAACTCATCTGAACAACTCTCATAACCTACACTCCTCATTCATGCATTTGTTTCTCTTTCATCAGTGCAACGGCAAGCTTGGGGGGTTGATAGTTCCCTCCTGAGAAAAAAACAGAAATACGAGGCAAAACACAGCGACTTGCATATTTACCTCAGTCACGATACGAACGAGAACCTTCAGCACTTCCAAGATGGGGGTTGGTTCTGAAAGCACCCGATGAAAAGCCAAGCATTTGCTCTGAGCTTCCCATCGGGAGCTTCGAGGTGCCAAAGCAGTGGAGGGAATCGAAAGGAAAAACTTAATCGATTCTTGAGAATAAAATCTGAGGGGTTGGAAATCAAGTCAGCAGGGCACCGTTTTTCTCTGACGACTTCCTCACCATATAAATATCCTGCAAATTCAAAAGAGTACATTTATCAAAGTGGGTCAAACCATGCAAAGAATCTTAGTGCAGAAGAAATTAACAGATCAATCAAAGAGACACTCAGTTCCCTGCTGGCTGATGCCTCGTCAATCCTTCAGGCATGTCTGATTAGGGTTCAATATATGGATATTTTTTCAGTGACATATTTTGGTAATGTAAATAAGTCAGTGGAGCTCAGGGAAAATTAATGACCTAGTCAGGGTACCTTCCATTTCCATATGGCCCCTTTCCTCATGTTATGCACATGCTATTAAGAAGTAGGAAAGGAAAGAAAGATGAGAGGTTAACCTAAGTAGAGCGGGCTGCACTGCATTTAAGGCTGCATAGTGTCAGATCCAAGGATCTTTGAACCTCTAGTAGAGAAAGAATAAAGGATTACACAATATTGAGGGAGGAAAAAACTAAAGACATTAATAATTCCATTACAGTCCTTACATACTTTGCGCCCCAGGTAACAGCAAACCTCTGGGTTTAAAGCAAGTCAAAGAGGGAGTGTTCTAAAAATGCAAAAAGCATAGCTCATCTTTTCTAATCTGACTTTTCTCAGTCATGAAAAAGGTTGTATTTATTTTTATTTATTTATTTTTTGAGAGTTAGTCATCACATCCCCAACTACCACAGCTGAATCTTAGCATCTTATCCTTTTCCTTACATAAAATGTCAAGACATTCTTCTTCAGATCTTAAGGATTACAGCTTTCATACAACTAAACAGACTTTTTCTGTGGAATAGTCTCTTACCTGTAAGATCTAAAGTTTTAATGCCATGCGTGTGTTTATTATAACTTTGGCGTATACATTTGACCCCATAGGGTTAAAACATACTAGTATACATATAGTATAAGTACGTAGTATACAAGTACAGTCAGTTGTGTAGCATCCCAGCCTCCTGCTCTTGAAGAAAAGACATCAGCTGCAGGTTACTTTCCTCTTACTCTTCGATGCACTCGGCTGCACGACTGACTGAGGACTCGAGTGAAGCCATCCTGAGCAGAGATAAAAAAAAGGGCAAAGGCTCATCTTTGTTGCTCACGCTGCACAATAATGCCGTGGGTACATAACATAACACGTGAGATGTGGAAGAAGAAGGTTGGCGCGGCACGATCACAGGAAGAAATCAATAGATAATGGCAACATGATTAGAAAACATTGTGTGGGTGCTCCCACACTGACAGCATGGATTCAATTCTGTGATATATAAATCTCATAGCTGTGTTCACTTTTACAGCTTCCAAAGTTTCCACCTTGAGAATAAAATATACCCCAGGGGTAAAAGCTTTCTTGTTCTCTGTGGGGGGTTAAAATCATTGCCTGGAAGACAGTGGAAAAATAAAAGGATCGAAATCGATGCAGCTAAATAGATTTCTCAGGCAAGTACAGGTTCATATTTTTCCACCGCTAAGACTCCACACTTTGTTCTACATTTTATTACTCATTGACTCACCTTTTCTCTTGCGCATTGCTCTTTTCTTCTTATTTCCACTTAATCTGGCAAACTGTAGCAAAATGGAAGAACCTCTTACATTTTCCTTGCCCGCTAATAAAAGGATCTGTTTTCCTCTGCCCGTTATTACCTCTGCCTCCAATTCTCAGAGTGGATTTTGCCTTTGGTAGACCTTGAAAACAATGTGGATGAGTTTAGAGTCTAAATGTCTCCCCGTTGTTGCATGGCAATATCGCTTTTTGCTATTTTTTTCCACAGGCCGACCTTCACTTTACATGCATGTTGTGTATTGTAGCTCACAGTGAAATGAGATTTCACTTTCATGGATCCAAACTGCTTTACTCATAATTTTCATTTCCCCCCCCGTAACCACACCCATTTGTTTTTCACACAGTGCATTTTCCTAATCCAGCCCCAGCTTTCGAAATCCACCCCACTTTCACTTCAATTGAGCAATGTGTATGCACAGCAACATCTCATCCTGGACCCTATGTTCTCTTTGTCTCTCTTCCACACAAACACACACACACACATCTCCTCTCCTGCTTACCTGCCAACTCTTAGCATGTTGCTCACGTTTGGAAGTGCCGTCTCAGAAGCTCAATCAATAGTGCTGCCAGGTTTCGCAGACCTGTGCTGCTTTGTGGGCAGAATTCAGACCCGCCTTGTACTCTGGCCCCCAAAATACTGCAGCTCAGGTATTCCACGGATCAGAGAGCAGCCTGGTTAAAAAAAAAAAGACAGCGACTACATATTCCTTTCTCTTTTCAATGAGACTTCCTTATACTAATATCTGACTTACATGCACATGCATGTAGTTTAAAGGTGCACATACTTTACATACATACTCTACACACAGAGACACAGATACATCCCTGATAGATTCATTTTTACGTGACAAGCAGACTGAACAGTGCAATATGATTACGCTGATCTGAAATCTATCACCCAACCAGATGCACTGTCTAGCCTTAATGATGGTCCTTTGTTAGAGACTATAATAGGGCACAGGTAAATGGTCCATTAGGGTACCAAAGTGCTGAAAAACACTATCTAGCTTTGTCTCCAGGGCCGATTTGAGCAATGGCCAGTTCACCTGATTTAACTGTCTGATCTCACCACTTTCTGAAGAAAACATCCAGCAAATAATAACTGTTACTGTATCTGTGATAAGATTTGGCAAAAGGGGGCTAGGTACAAGGGCTGCTAGGGTGTGGAGAAAAGAGTCAGTGTTTTTGGTGCTGTCTATAATGCAAGCGCTGATGGTGACTGGTTTTGGTAATGAGCCTGGAAGCAGGAGGGTAAGCACTGTTGTTGTGACCGGTGTGTACACGCTGCCTCGTGTGGTCCTGAAGGCAACACAGAGCAGTGTACCTGTCCGTGGTGCTGAAACAGCAGCTGGTCCAACTAACAAACTGTCCAGGGTGCTGAAATTTTGTTTCAGCTCTCTCCAAAAAATCTAGCTTCTACTTCTGTTTTCTACTTCTGAGATTCTTTCATAATTTACATTCAGCAGTTATCAAAAGTTATCAATCAGCCAATTAGTCAAGCAGAAGGTTCTGCAGGCTGATACAGCACAGACTTTTTGTATGTACACGAAGGAAACCTTTTTTTCCCACTCAGAAAAGGTGTATTTTCTAACGTCTTATGAATATCTCCCCACCGAGGGACCAACTAAGACCAACAAACACATCATGCATGCAGCCTGTTCTAACCTCAATATGTTCTGCCTAACCTTATTGCACCAGCTCATCTGCTGTTTGCCTCCACTTTGCAACGCTGGCACGTCTTCTACTAATGGATTATTAATCACATTTTGCTTCATCTGAAACAACATTTCAGACAAAACTCCCACTGTGCTCTCAGGGTCACCTGGTGCATGCCAGGAGAATGCCTCCTTTTGACGCGAGTCAGCAAATGTGACATGCTCAAGATCACACTTAGAGAGTGACACCATGTATTATAGTACCCAGCACAGTTGCTTAAATGCACTAACACGATGTGCTTTCCCCGTCTTTCTCCTTTGCCTCAGAGTGAAATGCTGCTATCTCCAGTGTTAGCAAAAGTTATTTACATATGTTCACAAAAATTACAGTGAGCAGCGCAGTGCTGGCATCACAACTCTCTGCATAATTCTGCAATTAGACATGATATATATATATATATATATATATATATATATATATATATATATATATTATATTATATATATATATATATATATATATAATTATATATACTCATATAACTCAATGAGTTAGCTTTGGAAAAGTGGCCTCATCTCTCTCTTTTTTTAAATGAATCCATACAGACCTATACAGCATACATTCACATACACATTTAATTACCACCCCACAAATACTGCTGATTAGCAGATAGTGTCGAAATACTCACACTCAACGAGGTGTGTGTCTAAAGATGCGTGCGTGCATGTAGGTGTGTGTGGACACGTGTGTCAGTAAAGTGACTAAAAATGTAGGCCACATGCTGCCACATACCCTGGGGGACTGTAGGAGTGTCTCCTTAACTGCTAGGGCGGGCAAAGTCAGCACACTGTTAGCAGATGGTGATTGGCTGTCTACCGTTCTACCCTTCGTCCCAATCCACTGCTGACCCGAGGCGTTGTTTTAATCACTCGTGGTATGGCACCGTGGCGCAGCAAGTCGTTCCACATCCACCCCGCGCTGTCCTCACCCCCGCCCTCCCAACACACTCCTTATCCTCCATGCCCTCACCACTCTTTCTCTCTCTCTCTCTCACACACACACACACACACATGCATGCACATTACAACATATGTACACATACATGTAAACATGTTCTGTTCTGTTCTGATTCCTCCGGGCAGTTGTAGTTAATACAGTACCAGTCTGGAATATGCCGACAAAGTCCCCGCTGGACAAAATGAATTATTTAAAGAAGGCCAAGTGAGAATGGCTGCCTGCTTAAACAGCTGGGGCCAAATACATGTGTGTGTGTGTGTGTGTGTGTGTGTGTGTGTGTGTGTGTGGCTGGTCATTTGTTACTATGGACTAGCTGTGTATAAAGTAGAAAGATTATGCTTTTTTCTTGTATTTCAATCTACATAAGGAATAAGTACTTGATACAATATATACTTTTTGCTGATAAAGCAACATGGTGGCCTCCACTGAAGACGACCCGCTCGCATTGCACATATAAAAAGCTCATTTTAAAGTAACAAAAATAAAAAGATTCTTATTTTTACCTTTAAATAGGTAATTTTTACATAAGTAAATAATGATTACTTCATTCTTTTTCTATAAAGCATCCTTTATTATAACCCTGCATGACAGTGTACAATATAAAATATTCTGATATACACTGCCAAGGTCCACTTTGTTCCCCCCGAGTAATAATTTTAATAATAATAGAGAAATAAATTCATATTATGATGACATTTTGCTGCAGTGCTGTAAGGTCAAAACAGGCATTTATCAATACACAACCTGCACATAAATGATGCATGTACAGCATCAACATATAGTCACCACAGCCACCTCATTTCCATCGTCGTCATCATCATTTTTCCAGAAACTATCATCACCTAATCCTCCATGTTAATCCATAACGTGTCTACTCGCCAGCCATCACCCATGTGTGGGTGTCAATGATAGCTGGATTATACACATAATACTCTGCACGGCTGCTGGGTGAAAAGTCTTGCATTGACTGGGCGAAGACTGCAATAAGAGCTTTTCCTCTCATAACAGTCCTCGCCTTGATGTCTCTTTCTCCTGCCCCCTATTTTCTCACCACCCCAGCATCTGATCATGATTGTACCTGTGAACTTGGCCTGCATACAACACACTGTGTGTGTGTGTGTGTGTGTGTGTGTGTGTGTGTGCATTGAAGTGCAAATTCTACATTTCACGATCTGCTTTTTGTTGAAGCTTCAATGTCTCTTTTTTTTTCTATTCTGCCATGTGTTGAAGACTGGTCTGTCCTGCTTGAAAGGACTGCAGCTTTATAATGGTGAGACTCTCTGATGCCCGCAAGTCTATTATGCCTACCAGCGGGCTAATTATCGTTTTGACCAGGGGAGCTTTCCGGCTGGTTCATATGAAAAAACCTCGAAAATTCAGTCCAAGTACAAGACTCAGCTCAAATCAGGGAGCAAGAGGAGGTCACTCTGGGATTAGAAGCTATAAACCCTCGGTTAATATTTTAATATCTTTAGTAAATCTCCTGTAAGTTTACAAATACCTCAGCATAAAAAATAAAAGTAATTTATTTTATTTAAATATGGCAAATGACTGGATTGTGCAGCCACGTTCTGTGAAGCTGCAGTACTGAAACTAAAGAAATACTAAGCTAAACGCTAACACCATGCTGATGTGAGCTCAGCCAGACTACAACGAAACTTATTTCATTATTATTATTTGTTTAATCCTAATGACATATTTGACATACAAGGACTGGCTGGGCTAATTTAGCAAAGTAAACAGTCAAGAGATAATGTTACTTTTTTCTTCTGTATAATATTATTACTTATGTAAGTAATGATAGAGGAAGAAAGAAATATTATATTATATTCTCCCCCCCTGTTGTTTGAAAATTGCTACATTTGTGCTTTTTCCCACACTGACGCCATGTCCTAATCATGCTCTTACTGCATTCTTAAGGCATATTACAGTCACACAAAGTGACTGTAATAAAAATAAAAAATAAACATTTATTTGATGATTTCCTTGAGTCAGAAAACATTTTATCATGAAATGATTCTTGTTCATTTTCAACACTATCTTACCTCTGGAAGAACAGTATTTAGAGTCGTCAACAGAACTTATTATCAGTGTCCGACTCTAATTAACACAAAAGAAAAGTAGAGAAAAACATGGTAAAAAGTCACATTTAACCACATTTAAAGTAATAAAAATTAAAAAATTAAAAATGGAACGACAGAATAAAGGACCAGTGAGATATAATAAAAGTATTCCACCAGTATTACAACCAGCTACAACACTTGCAGTTTAAACACTCAGTATTCAGTATCTAAGAATGTACTATACATGTATAACAATGGATAATGACTCAGTCTCAGAGGGAGAAACTTTCCTGCAGAATGATTTTGCTGCAGATTATTTACTTGCAATGGATTGTTCAATATTATTATTACCTTGTGGTTTTAGGGCTTTAATTAAAGTGAAGGATCTGATGTATTGTAAACCAATGTATAGAACAAATTAAAATTTGACTTCATGACAGATCGAGATGAAAAGTCTCAGAATTACCAAAGTGATAAAAATTCTTCCTGAGGCGAACATGAATGTCTGAATCAAAAATTCTGCAGTTGGTGACATATTTCACTGGCACACATCATTCCTGATGGAGGAGAGAACCTTACCCGTTCATTTTCTGCACTCAGCAAACAGGACCGCGTTTAATACTGAACAAACATATAGGTAGTAAACATTCCCTTATTGACAAGTGTAATTTCTTTCTTTGCTCTATTATTATCTATAGGTAACAAACTGTACCATGATGGGAAGGTAATGAAAAGTCAACAACCATATATCATAAATGTCTGCTTACGTGATGTTAGTGTTGGACTGCTCACGGCATTGGAAGCGAGAAGCACTTTCTTGGTCATGGAGGGCAATAACTGAACGTATTTCTTTTTTTTAAAGGAGTACAGGTTTGATCTAAGTAACCCGGCCCTTGGGTCTTTGTTGCTCTTGGATAGGATTACTGTCTCAGATCTGAAAACTGCATGATTCATGCTCAGGTAGAATCCCTCCAGGACATTATATTGTTTGACAATGTATATGTGGAAGGTTCAGTGCTATAAAAGACAGCCTGAGTGTTTGTAAGTGTGTGTAATGTAATAAAGCCTGCTGGTTCTCGGGTTGTACCAGCAGGCTTAATTGTTTTCCATATTGGTATTGTGGAATATGTAGCTGCATTACAGTTAAAAAGCCTCTGCTTGTGAAAGATTTATTGTCTGCAGTGAAGGCTGTGGGATGGTGGGAGGGGGACTCATTGGTATTGGAGCCCTGACTCACTAACCCCCCCCAAACCCCCACATCCCCACAACTAACTTCTACCCCACCCACTCAAGTAACCTGAGTTGTAGAGAGGTCCTGGAGAACACAGTGTGGCTGCAGATAAGGGAACACTGACAAATGAGTAGGAGCTTGTTTTTCTGAGTTAAAACAGAGAGCAGGGGGAGACAAAATCTCTGCTGACAAAAAAAAGGCAGGGGATGTTGGAGGATGCTGTGAGAGCACTGAAAAATAAAAGTAAAACATTTCCTCGCGCCTCAGTCGTGAAGGTGAGGGGAATGACATATGAGATGATCTCAATAAGGTTCAATAATGCCCTGTGTATTCACACACAGGCACGAACATGACTGTACATGTACGAATGCATGGGCATGTACACAGGAGAGCGACAGAAAGAGAGAGAAATAGTAGAGGGGACTGGACAATTTACAAGAACAACCCTCCAGATGTCAGTAAAGGAAATGGTGCAATGCTTTACTGACAACACTGTCACAGAACATGGATGCAGGGTATGTTAAGAGCATTGCTGAATCACAGTAATCAATGGATTTATTACACTGTTTCAATGGGTCATAGCGCTCTAGGTAAACACAAATTCCAATGCAGACATCATCATTAATAATGGAAAAAAATTAAATAAAGGAATGTAAATAAAACTGTCATCTTACATGTCATATGACTCCAGTTGCAAAAAATGGGGGCAGGAAATGCTATAAATAAAAATTCAAATTAAAGGATAAGGCTGAGAATAATATTTTTAATTACTCCAAACCCAAAAAACTCAAACCGACAATGAAATGATCCTACAATAATTGTCTTTGTACACAAAGCTATGAAATCTAGCTCTGTGCCATAGAGCTCGATTGTTGTCCAGAAACTATTAAAACCACATCAGTGAGCTGCACTGTTTCACTGGGTTCATTACCATGAACATGGGCACTAAAAGTCTATTTTGACTCAATCCCACTGTACGCTGTCCTGCTTCCATGAGAAGTGACTAACACACCAAATGAAAACAGTCTGCAAAAAATGCAATATTTACTCCTGTCTGAATAATGTTACAATATATATTTTTTTATCCAGCAGGAACAAATAAACTCAAGGCTCATTGCCACCGAGAATGTAGGATCTGGTTGGGCTTTCGATGAAATTTGTTTAAATGGGAAAAATAAAAAATAGGAAAAAATAGAATACCAGTCTTGTCTTTAATGTTTTGACTTAAGGTAACATTATAACTAGGTTATAACTAGCCTGTGACAATATATGTTGTGCTTTTTTACAACTAAAAAAACATTATTCAATCTAAAACATACACAAAAGTCTATATATAGTACAACAGACTAAAATCATGTAATGCACACAATGGTCCACCATGGTAGTGTCACCTTTTCAACATGTTCTCCTTCTGTGTTTATCTTGCTATACTTTCAAAATAAAGGCTGAGCTTTCATTTTGGTTTAGGTAACAACACTTCCTGGCCTGGTTTAGGTTAATATCTTAAGTTACATACATAACTATTGGAAGCACATTACTCTGTTCTCCTCCCTACATGGACTTAGTTTCTCTTTATACACTGACATGGTACTCTCTAGTCGATTGGTGGGTCTATTACATGCTTTGGTATGAGACTGAGCTCCATAGTGACTTTAACAGATTTAAACTACTACCTAAATGTCTTTAGCCATTTGAGAAAAGGAGTTGCAATTATCTGTGAGTTTGCCATTATGCACACACATTTGATCCTTTGTTATTATCAAAACATTATTGATGATTATTGCAGCTTTAAGTGCTAAAGACTGCACTAGAATCAACACTGTGACCAAAGAAAAGAGATGGATTTGGACAGAAGATGCCATTTAAAGCACATTGGAGTAAATGAAGAGAATCCTTCCCATAGCATACTTCTGTCAAAGGAAAATAAAAATGATTCAGACTTTAGTCCACAGTCTCTATTCCAACTCCCATGTGGTGGATATAATCTACTTTTGATTGACTTCTTCTTATGCAGAGTAATTATTATGTCTCATAAATCCCTCCAAACAACATTCTGTCCTGTCGTTAAACCTTTATAGATAATAACACCTCTCTTATTTTCACTTACATGCGTCTTGCTGATTTACCTGTGTTGCTGAAGAGAGTTGAGTGCATATGATAATATTTCTGCAACATATAGCAACGGGGCACATGGATGAATAAAGTGACAGCAGGGTATTTAAACTACCTTTGATTGGTTACTATGGTCTGTTATTATGGCCGGTTGTTAGTCCCGACATTTGTCTGAGAGAAAGTCCAAAAAACTTCAAGAATTACACTTTGTGTGAAACATTTGCAAGCGATTCTGTAATAATACATCATTACAGTGTGAAAAACCTTATTCACAGATTTGATGCCAGTAATTACCTTTGACAGGCAGCCTTATTATCTCGCAGAGAAACCCGGACAAGAAGTTCCCTGGCACTGCAGTTTAGTTTCCCATTAACCTGTGTCGCCCTCTTTGACAGGTATGGAAGGTGGCAGTGGTCAAACTTCATCTGGTTTGCACATGACACATTGCATGCTGTGTATTCTGCACAATCTCCTTTTTCTTGCAAAGGACAGAAATAGCACAGGAATCATGACCAGGCATATCTGGGTATGGAGAAGGGTGCGAACACAAAGGACAAATATTCTACTTATATATATTCTACTAATGCATTGTATCATCAATGACTCGCAGAATGACTGTGTTGCTTCTGATGCATAGGAGTTTCAGTGTATAGCATATGGTTATTAATAAGGCAGCTCAGGCAGGTATAATACCATGCAAAATCAAGAAAAGCAGTAGAACTTGCCACGTAAACCGGCATGCCTCGTAATTTGTTATTCATGCAATGACGCTCTGTGACTTGTGAGATGTAGTGATTAAACCAAATTTAGTTGAAAGCTGCACTAGAACAGATGCGACTACACAGAGAGAGAGAGAGAGAGAGAGAGAGAGAGAGAGAGCCTTAGACACAATAGCCTCTCCAGATTTCTATGTGTATTAATTACCCACAGGGCTAAAAATTAATACAAATCAAAACATCATTCCCACTGGATACAATTAAACTGTAAAACAATTCTTGAGTGACTTTGCTCTTATATCAATAATTGGGAATTACAATACATGACTAGGAGAGATGCTTTTTTCTCTACTGGCTAATGCTCTGATTTTTTTTTTATTAACCAGCAGCTCTGTCATACTAAAGCTCACAACATCACAAAGTCACTCTATTACTAGCACTATTTTATGATAGAAATGGTCCTTATAAAGCATGTGGTACTTAAAAATCTCAGTTAGTTATCATAAAAAAGAACAGGCATCCCTCCTAAAAATGAATGATACACCAAAAATCACACCAGTAATACTGCATCTGTCTGTGAAGTCCATTCAGTTCAGTTCTCAAAACAGCCACTTGAGGTTGGCTACCGAGTCATTCGCCATAAGCCCACATATTGAATTGCCCAACTTCAAAGGAGAAATAAACATGTTTATAGCCTGGTACAAAAAAAAAATAAATATCTGTCTATCTATCTCTATATCTATATCTATCTATCTATTATCTATCTATCTATTCTATTATCTATTATCTATCTATATATATATATATATACACACACACACACACACATATATAAGCATCACTTTTCTTAATTACTTCACCAATCTCCAGTATATTGAGCAGAATATGACCAACATGAAGAAGACATCAGCTCCTTTCTTAACAGTATTGACATGCAACAAGCAAACACACATTTTGCTCTAACACTAGATGCACTCTCTGCTGCACATTTTTGGACTGGAAATAAAAACTAAATTCAAGGCTCTTCAAAGTTCACTGAATCTTCTCATGAAACTCAAGAAAAAAAGAGAGAAAAACATTTCTCCCTTTAGAAGCAGAAAAAAGGCATCTATAGTCAGTGAAAGTAAAAATAAACACATCTGGTTTAAATAAATCCTTTGAGACATGATTCTTTTTACTCACCTGCGGTAGTTTCTATTATTGGCTTGAAGTTATCAGCTTCCACTTATCTTGCTCTTCGCCTTTATATTCTCTATTTCCACTGAACCTTCGAGCAGCGATGTGTAAAAAAATAAAATGTAAAAAAAATTCGAAATGTCCGGGGCTTACGAGGAAAGATGCAAATCTACAAAGTTCAAACATAACAGTTGTATTCTCCTGTTGCCATTTTTAGCAATCCATGTGAGTTTGTAATTCCAACTTGACATGAAAATTATGCAAGCGTTCAGCAATTATTCAACATTGCAGCATCATTCATAACCTGACCGTACAGTGCAAAGGAATAATCTGAACCAGCACAAACTCTGCTGATGAATTCATTGTTTGCACCCAAGGTTCACAATTTACATCAGCAAACTGTTTACGGCAAACAGCAGCGGGTCTATAAATGACTCATTCCCAGGTCAGTGTACATTAAAGATTGACATTTTACCATAGATTGTAAAATCCTTGATTTGTTGAGGGAAGTAAATGTCGTCAAATGAAAACAAATGGTTGTACCAGACAGGTCATCAGTGGTTTGAACTTGTCTTGTCAGCCTTTAATCTAATCGGTTTCCCTTTGGCTCAGTTTGTGGTTTTCAGTCCTGATTTTGAATCGAAGATAGTAGTTACCAGCAGAACATAGTAAATAGTCACCTGGTTAGTTAGGTATGACAAGCATGAAGCGAGAAACAGTGAGCCAAGACAAATGCTTTGAGACAAGACCCATCCTATCTGTCAGAAAGCAGTGCCATACTTCCCCTGCTCAGTGCTTACTGAAAACAGTGATGACACAGATTGAACATTTAGGAAAACAAGACAGATACTAATGGCAGGCCGGCGCAGTTTTGACCAAAAGGAATGACGGGAGGAATTCAATCAGAACAAACTCAAATACATTTGCAAGTGAATAGGTGTTGACTGGCACTTCAGCACATCCGCCTCAAACATTTCATAACAACGCTGTAAACCTAGAGGTGACGGGAATATTTTTTCGGCTGAAGTGGTTGAAATATATGCAAAGAAAACATGACAGGAGCGAGTCTGATACATCAAAAGACTTTCTTTTTCAGAGGAAGCAGGTCCGTGAAGAAGTGGTATTCTGCTTCAGTGCAACAATTTGATCTTTTAAACTACTTAATGTGATAGGACTTCATGGGCTGTAAACCGCTGGCAATTGCTGCCCCTGATGTCATAATTAACATTCTGGCTTTTTGGTGGGCTCTCTATGTCCATTACTGAAAATGGGCAAATTGCCTCTAAGGAAGCCTTATGTAAAATGTTTTTGGTCAATCGACTTTATTTTTCACATTTTCACAGGAAACTGACTGGCTTTCAGCATTAGAGCAAGGGCAAGTGGACAACATCATTACAGATACCAGGAACAACCAATTATGGATAAGAGAATGTATGCCAGGTCATTGCAAGTTGTCTCTCTGTGTTCTGGTCCAGTGCTTTGGTTACCCGTCAGATTCATCATATATTTCTATGCACATAAAGGTGTTAAATCATTTTGAGGCTTGCTGATCCGTGTCTGCACAGAGTACACACATTTTTACAACTTACATGGTTGGCATAGAGCACAGGGAATACTTAAAGTTTATGAAGTTTCTCACAGCTGCTGTTTGATATTTCTCTTCCAGCAACATGAATAGTAGTCAGTAACAATCAGGAGTATTTCTCCTGATGTTTTATGATACATCCAAACATTTTGTTGCAGTATATTTTTATAGTACTGCCAAAAAATTCCCCAACTGTTTTTTATTTCTTTAGAAATTCCACTGTGGATCATCTTGAGTTACATACCAATGAGCTGAGAGCTAATTTGGGGATTTGGGCTCTAACAAAATAAGTCTATCTTGAAAGCTGCAGTAATCAATATATTTATATTAACAATGGCTCAGACAGTTCAATAGAGCATTTTAGGCCTTTTCAGCTAATTGTTTTAGTTTTGGTGGCCTGTAATTTCAATGTTATGGTTTATAGCAAAGCAGCCACAGCAGGCAGCTGTTTTCTGCCAGAGCTCTATAGTAATGTCCAAGCTCTGTTAAAGGACTTTAATTTAGAATGTGAGATTTCTCTTTTTTAATTATAAAGCACGTCTAAGTGTTGTGTTACAAATACTGTATCAGCACGCTCAATTCATGATGGATTGCACGCAGCTCGTATTCATAGAGCGTGCCTTTTAATGGGCTGTCAGTTTTTCCATAAGGTTGTGATTACTTACTAATGATTATACAGTATGCATGTATATGATAATAAAATACATTTGCAAATAAGAGCGCCTCCATAAAAGTATTGTGTTGAAAAATGAGGACGCTGCTTATTCGATCACCTTGCCAGAAAATCTTGTGCCTCATCACTCTGTCCCAGCTATTAAATCAGCTGGGTGGGAGCTCCCCTCTGTCCATGGCCCAGCAAGTGAAACGCCACTAAGCATTAAACACCTGCTTCCTGTGGTAACCAGTCTACGACAGAAGCTCTTGCAGTCCAGACCAGGGTAGTTTCACCATCACTTTCTTGGAAAAAGACCGCCTGGCTGATAACAGCTGAGGAGAAGACGAGGGATGGGGTGGGGGGGAGACAAGAGAATAGGAAGAGATTGGAATGGGCAAACGAGATTGGGAATGTGGAGGTTGGGAGAAGGAGAACTAGATGAGATGAGATGAGATGAGAAAGATGGGATTCTGTTTAGGAAGAGGTCAGTAAGGAATTGAAGATGGGCTGGGATAAGATAGAGAGTGAAAACTGGAAAACCTAGGACTACAGGGAGTGTTCTGTAGGAAAGGTAGATTTGCTGCAGGGTCTTAGTGTGGTATAACAGAATGTCATCCATCTATACCACCCTTCAGGGACTTCATTAAAATCTATCAACAAACACAGACTGGTACTCATTTGAACCATACATTAGACTCAGAATGCCAGGATAGAACAAGCAGCTGCCTTGCTTTGAGGTCCTCCCTCATATTGTTTATGCATGATCCACATACCGGGGTACAGACAAATATTGTTGTTGACAATGTGGCACCATAGTAAGTCCTTTTTTCTGGATAAATATTTGTCCATAATTACTCTGTGGCCCTTTGGCCATTTTAATCCACAGGGTGGAGAAGCAGTATAACTAATTTCTCTTTCAACTTGTCGATCTTGTCTGTGATTTGTCTAAAATACACTATTTCCACTCTGAACTTTTGTTTTGCAACAGGCAATTTGACGTAAAAGGCATGACACAGTGAAATATGACCATGGTAATTTATTTATGTAAATTGCAGAAGGTGAAGTGTATAATTTCCTGACATAAATTACAGCACAGAAAGTCTGTGTGATACTTGTGTACAGAAGAATAGCAGCAGATTGTTTCACTTCTCCAACATTTGTAAGCTACAGTACAGATTCTTTATTGCAAACATGTTGAATTGATGTCTGGGTGACTCCCCGCTGACAGGTGCTACTGTACACGTATGGCTGTGCTTATGGTGTCTGAGCAGGAACACAGCAGAGGGGGGAACTGGGGCACGGTGGAGGCTGCAGCGCACAAGGCTCAGCTCAGTGGGCAGATTGGGGAACAGCTGCTAAGAGCAATTTGTTTGACAAGTCAAATTGTTGAGGCTGGTGAGAAGGACAGCAGGGCCGCTTTACCTACTGGCTCTCACCAAGGATTTAGTCTCTGCCGCAGAACCACCGGACTCTGTCCTTGCCCCACATCAAACGGCGGTCAGATGGTGGCGGTTAGGCCTGGTGAGAGGCTGGCAGCTGGGGATGTGGCGCAGCGGAATCACGGTTGCCAGCCTGTGTGTTCACTTCCCGCCGAGGGATACCCACTGATGATGCCAAGGGCAGGGGAAGTCGGTTGGGCATGCTTCAGTAAACATCCAGCTTGATTAAAATGCACAAAGGGAGGAGTGTTGTGTGTCATCCTAGAGGATCTTTCTTCAAACAGAATATGTGATTGTTTTAATGTGTCAATGCTGTTCTACACTAGATGCTGGATAAGAATTTAGCCGTGAACTACTATCAGGGTAGTTCACGGCACATTTGCTATGTCTGTTTGTAAGTTGCGCTACTCATAAATTACAGAAGATAGCTGGTTTGTGAGTAGCCATGGGACTATATAAAGTATCGCTTTAGAACATTTCTAAAGGCTGACTTCTACGTGATGTTTACTCTCAAATTCTTGCTGATGGTAAGTAAACAGCCAGCTTTCCAAACACGCAGAACTCAGAGATGTTCTTGTTTCCCCCAATAACAGACACAGAATAATAAATCATGCACCCAAACACGTTTTGGAACAAATGTGGGTGATTAATTTCTTTCATTTTGCTGGATTCCAACATGCGGAGAAAACATTGCATCACATTTGCCGGCAACTTATAGTCGATTGCTGATATCCCCCTCATTCCCACAGTTTAAAATCACTGCTCCAACAATATTAAAAATTCATATGCATATTTCTGCTTGTGCCTCCAGTGGCTTGAGTCAAAATATAGATAGATGGCAAAAGCTATTCAATGTAATAAGATTAATGTCCATTAGCTTTAGACACAATTACATTTTAAAAACAAATTGCTCATATTGTGATGTTAATGAGTCACTAAATGAGCCACCTAGCACACATTGTAGGGAATCTAAAAAACGGTATAATAATAAATGGAGCATCCTCTGTCGACCGTGGTGATTTGAAAAATTGCACACTCATCACGCTCTTCAAAAAGACAACAATCCTGGTTTTGCCTGCTCTCCATGCATCACTGTAATACACTCACACATCCCTGTGCTGACTTTGCAGTGAAAGCTTGACACGCACAGAGTTTTGGAGTGGATGTGCTATACCCTGAAAACACAGTGAGATAAAACGATGCAGGGAGCAGGAGGAAGAAAAATATGCATTGCCTTCACAGAAGGACATCTGGGTGTTTTATTATGCCTCAGTTGACCTGAGTGAGCTGTACTTTTGTATGCAAAGTTTGCACAAAATGGAGCTCCAAATCAGCACGCAGACTTGTTCCCTCTTGCTGCTGGTGTTTGTTAAATGGTCGATTGATTAGTAAATGGGAAAAGTGGGAGTCAGCACAGTGACAAGGGCAATTATGTTTCGTTTTCTGCATTATGTGTTGTCTACAATCTCATGGTTTGTTGGTGGATAGACTTTCACATGTAGTATAATAAAAGTGGTTTTCCTTTCATTTGCCATAATGTTATTTATTTCCATAATGTAATCTCTCTCTGCAGGGCACTCAGAGGAATACAGGATTTAATAGTCCTTCATCAACTACTTTGAAAAATGTGGGCTTTAGCCTCAGAGACCACTCTTGATAAATTATGAAAATAGATCACAAAAGGTTTTGTGGGGTATCTGTTGATAGTAAACACTGTTTACCAGTGATATTTTTTACTGTGTGAAGCCTGCTCACAGGAGCAATACATTTTCTGATGTAGCTTTTTTTTGTTGTGTTTAGTTTTTCTTCCCAGAAGTCATGCCTATAGGTTCAGAGGGGCTTTGAGGGAATATTGATTTTGATTGGCTTCAAAGACGGTCTAGTGAGTCTGAAAAGATCCCTAAGAGACTCTTTGACACCCTGGACCAACTCTTTACCCTTTCCCATTCAGGGCATTAGAAGGTTCAATGTTCCCACAGCAGTAATAGGGGCGCCATTTATCCTCTGTCAGTCTGGTAATTGAAGCAGGTTAAAGGAGGGGGCTTTTCTCTGCAGTCGGGAATGTTGAGCCATATTATGACAGACGTGATCACACTTTGATGGTGTGCTTTTGATTATGCACACAATGAGAGTGTTCCTGTGTCTTTCTCGCGGCTGTTTTTTCCCAGTCTTCAGGCGTTTCCAGTAGATATTGTGTTGACAAGAATGTCTTTGCACACCGTTACCCACCTCGTCGCAATCTCAGGCCTTGACATGGCAGCTCACCTCAAAGTCGACGTTTCCCATCACTTTCCCCACTTGACTCCTCCCCGGCTCTTGGGCAGCGCTGGCAGCTGTCAGGCACATAGTGGCATGCAGCAAGGCATCAGACGTCCTGGCATTTGCCCTCTCTCTGTGACAGCAGCTGACTGACAATGGCTGCCAGGCTGACAGTCTCTTACCCTGCTTCCACACGGCCTAGGTTCCAAATGTTATCATTACTGCGAGGAGGGATGTCATCATTTTCTCCCCTTGGAACATGGAAGCACTCACAGAGAAAGTGGCAGCAGTACACTGGCATTCAGCGTTGTGTGAATGACAAGATATTATAGCAGCTGTAGCGACAATGGTTCATGCACACCAGAGGCCATAAAAGTGATGCATATGCTGTCTCCCTCTGTTTCTAAGACAAATGTAGAATTATATGACTCAACCTTCAATGCCCTTTGGTTGGGGAAATGAGCTCACGCCTAGAGACGGAGTGAAAGAAAGCTGGAATCCAAAGGTGAGGGAGAAGAAGTGGGGAAATAATGGGCAGGAAAATCTTTAAGGGGAATTGCTTTCTCTCTGAGATGCAGGGTAAGCGAGGCCAACCCTCATCTGCCAATCAGGGATTCATTCAGTCGTCAATAGGTTGTCCTAGGTCGCATTTCTCCTTCTACAGTGCCAAAATTACAAATGAGCTACAGGGAACGTGAGGAACTTTTCACCATATCGTTTTAAAAGAGACACGGAGAGTGTACACAGGTGTTATTGGATGATGTAATAGTCAGAACTGGTGCAACAATGGAGGACAGATAAATGCTGAACGCTAGAAGAGGAGCTCTGAGGTTCAAAGTGATTACTGCGTGAATAAAAGAGTCAGGGAACCACCACAACAAATAAAGTAGTTCAGCTGATGGTCTCTGCATTGGGACAGGCCCGTATCAGATTAATGGGAAAGGGAGGGACAACAACTCTGTTTATTATTTTCCCTGGCCTACACTCCATTTGTCCACTTTCGTCTCTCGGGTGCAAGTTGCAGAATAGACTACCAATGTCCGTGATTACCTGCTTTCAATTTGCTGTGCTTTTCATTGTGCTGCAGCTGCACAGGCCCATCAGTCAAACACACACACGTGGGATTGCAGTGCACCTTTTCTTTTGTTGACTGCAAGCCGATGAAAATTGCCACCTGAGGAAAGGAGCTAAGGATGTGTCAGTCTATGGGGAGTAGCATTCAGTGTTAAATTCACTGCTGTGGAAGGACATACAGCATTGTTTTGTGTTTTTTTTTAGATAACATTGGACACTTTATGTGTGCTGCCAAAGTGTAGTGTGGCTTTTTTAACTGTCCCCTCAATCACAGCACAGCAGGAGAGTCAGGGAAGGACACTTGTCACTCGACAGGTTAGTTTACACTGGGTAAAATATTGCTGTGTTACCTTGCTTACGCATAGATTATTGTACAAGTATGCATACACACACCCACATACTTAAACTCTTACTGACATTGACTGACATTCACACATCAGTGCTTACACACACATTCCTTTACTCCTCCTTTTCGTACTCGTGCTTGCTCTGTCAAATATTCACACACTTTAACACACACACACACACACACACACACACACACACACACACACACACACACACACACACACACACAGACTGGCACTCATTCTGTGTTTGCTATGAGCAGAGAGGGCGAAAAAGATGAAAAATGGGCCAAATAATGTCAGACCGAAGGCAGCACCTATCAAACGCATCAATGGGTCCAAGGTGTGCAAGGACGGGGTGGAGGTTTTATGACTGCTGCCGAACATAAATACTAGCAGGATGTCTGTAGTGGAAAGATTTCTGCGGAGCAAAAAAAAAAAAACGCACATTTCGCAGAAAATAAATGTAAATGCACTGAAGCCAAATTCAGGCTCAGTTCTATCACGTTTTTATCTGGATCCACAACCTATTGAATCATATTTTTTAAAGCAGAATCCATTTGTGAACATGCTGTACACAAACCCAACATAATATTTAGACATAACTGGATTAACCTAGTGGGGTGCCCCCCCGCAGCAAAAACAAGCTTCTGGTCCCCTGCCAACCCCCCCTGATACTGATACCGAGGGCACTTAGATCCACTTGGCTATCAGACATAAAGACCTGTAGCAGTAAAACAAAACCTAACCTGGGTATACCTGAGTATAATTTGGATCTGGTCCAATCAACAACTCTTCTGGACTAAATGAAACTGTGAAGCCCTCTAATAGGAACCCTCTTCAACCCAGGATCTTAAGATTAGTTAATAAACCAAGACCTGTCCTAATGTCCTTATCATATCAATTGATAACAGAGGTGGAAAGTGACTAGCTACTCAAAACTGTATCTTTAAGTACCTACTTGTACTTGAGTGTCTCCTTTTTGTGTTACTATATGCTTCTGCTCCACTGAGGAAATTGTGCATTTTTACTGCACTACATTTATCTAAAATGTGCTGTCATTGTCCTGTCTTTCAAAGCATGCTATCAATTTATACACAGGAAACAAAGTAGGTAAAACCAGTGAAACCTTGGCCAGCTACAAGATGAATTGCTTCTCTCATATAAATGCAGCAGCGATCGTAATCCAGTAGTTTAATAAGTATGATAACATTTCTGTTCTGAGTACTTTTTTTGATACTTTAAGCAGTGATCTACTGAGTACAGTTTTGAGGTTCTTTAGTTAAGGAAATATTGTACTTTTTGCTTCAATACATTTATCGGACATCTACAGCTGTCTTATTCTTCACAAGAAAATGTGATCTTCTCGATTCACCGTTCTTTAAGTGTTACTATCTCTATAGAAAGTTAGTAAAAATCTGTCAGTGTAATAAGAACAATTCAACCGGTTTTCAATGCAAATTAATTGTTTTTAGTATTGTATTTTTAGCATAGTTTGAGTATTTTTACAGCAAGGTGTTACTATTTTTGCTCATGTATAAGAATTGGAATATGCCACCACTGGTTGATAGCGTCCTTTGTGGTTTGTGCATATTTCCAATCAAAATTTCAATTTAATTTCCAAAAATAAGCTGACACACAGAGAGCCGGGAGCTACTGGGTCTTGTTTTTCAATCCAGACTCTACTGTGTGTCTAAGATAAGTAGACAGTTTGACAGTAAAACCTAATGATTATATAATAAAGTCATTGCTCAGGGAACAAAGTACTCCTCTGTGGACATTTTGGAAGAACAAATATATTACTGAACAACTATTTATATTAAATGTGTATTTTGAAGTGGCTTACACCTTTCTCAGCTTATGTCCTCCTCTGTAAGTCGCTTTGGATAAAAGCGTCTGCTAAATGCAATGTAATGTAATGTAATAATAATGGCTGATCTGTGGTCAGGGTTGATTGTGTTGAGCTTGTAATCCAAAACCAGCATCCCAGTTTGAGTCCTTTCAATCATTCACTTCAGCTTCACTTATTTCCATCCAACAGGGGGAGCTGCTACTCATTCTCAGTGCTCACACACACACACGCACACACCATACATGTACCTACTCGCCACTGTTTGGCATCAATTCTCACAGATATCGATCGGTGCAGGCTGTACCCTTGGGCAAGGTGATTTTACACTTATCTCCTCCCCTCCTCTGAAACTCCTCAATCTCAGCTTAGTGTCGCATTCACTGCGCTTTGGGGATGAGGAGGAATCCCTCTGGATTTGTCTCCAACGGCTTGTCAGTGTTGCTACAGTCAATGTTTGATTGATGTACTAGGTCACTTGTGTATAAGTATGCACATGAACGATAAATGCATACAGGTCTAATCTTTCTCTTTCAAACACAGACGTACATACATGTTCAGTCATAGACATGACTGAACATAACCACAATTGCTTATGTGAACATATTGATCAAAAGATCTCAGTGACACTTTCTCATCTGTTTTTATTCTCAAAAGCTTTATTCAAGGGAACCTCAGGCGGTGACAGTTCAGGTCCCTGCATGAGTGGAAACATTTTATTAAAAGATCATTAAACCTTTTGCCATATCAACAGCTCGACAGCTACATAAAGGATTTAAAACAGACACAGTATTGATCAAATACATACACCTTCGGCAGCATCTTATAACCTCCTATATCCTTTTTCTCTAAATGTTTGATGGGCTTTGATGAAAGTAATCCAACCCCTGAAGAAAAGAAAAGGGCAGACAATTATGTCATAACTGTTATATCTAACTGCTGAACATTTTTGTCTGATGCATAATGTAATATCACACTTATTAGTCTTTCATTCGGACTGAATTTCACACTTCATAAAAAAAAACTTCAGAAACTAAATGGATAAGACTGACTGAAGTACAAGCTGGCAAGTACATGAATTGCAGAAGTTTAAAAATAAGGATCTAGAAAGCTAATAATATCATTTAATAATTCATACCCAGCAAATAAATTGTTGCTTAGGGAACTTCAAAAAGTTAGGTTATCAAAGTCTTGTTTTCCTGCTTCTTATTTGTAGTAAAACAATTAAATACTGTGTACCATCTGCCTCCTTTAATGACCCGTAAAGTAACGCTGTACATTCATGCTGAATCGAAGTGATGTCAAAAACTATTTCTTCCACTTTAAACATTCTGTTGTCTCGCCTAAATCAAATTGAGAAGAGGATATTGTTCTTCATGTGAGACTGTCGCACTGACTCCTAGGTAAAAAAAACAAGCACTCCAGCCTGCCTAAAGAAGTGATAACCACTGTGAGCATGACCACAATAACTGTATCTCTGCTGTAATGCTGTCTGTTGAGTATTTGGACACAGCAGTGGTAGCAGAGGGTCCAGATTTAACTCACCCCTACAGCCGAAACTCAAATTGGGTTAAACAAACATGTTCAGCCCCGGTGACACACGGATTACAGACAGTACCAGTAGCCAGGTGCAGTGATTTGTGTGATGGTGATGATAGGGTTGTTGAGAGGGACATGAGGGTGGGTGCAGATTGCTTCGAATGGGGTCAGTGTGATTGTAATGACAGTGGGACACCCTAAATCTGGAGGGTGACGAGGGGGGAGCGAAAAAAGAGGCCAACATTGGAAGTTAGTGGCTTCTGCATGGGTGATAATGTCTGCGTGTGTTTGTGTGTGTTGTGATGAGCCAAGTGGCTGCTATTGTGTGTGTGTGTGTGTGTGAGAGCAAATATAGCGGGAGGGAGCTCACATACAGACAGATGGAGGCAAGGTAATTGTGTTTCACCCTGTCTGGTCTCTTCTCTGATGAGTTACTGCACACAGTGCCTGACCAGCGGGTGGGTGGAGGGAACCACAGGAATTAGAGAAGTAGCAGGATACCATTTAAACATCACAGTATGTCTGGAAAAGGACTGCATGGTTTAAGCCCTGTGTTGTTTGTGATTTGACCGTTTTCTGAGTGCAGTGTGACTTGTTCCTTTGTGTACATACAAGTAAACGTTTCTCATCAATAGTAATTGTTATGTATGGACAGGGTGCAGCCCAGCCTAATTCCTTTTTAAGACCGATCTTCGGCTTTAGCTCTTGGTGTAATTGACTAACCTGCTGCCTTCATCATGCAATAAAAGTCTAACCCCACGTTGGTTTTGCTATACCAATACAGATAACTTAAATATGATTGCTCCTATTGTTATTGGCAGAAGATTTTTTTTCCCCCCTCCATTGCCCGTGAGACTGGAGTACCTCACATTTTTTGTCATAAGGCACTTCACACTAATGGGAAAGCCGCACCCTGCCAGCCAAGGAAGCATTTTAGCTGCACATTCAGTCAGTGATAATATGAAAGGCGTATTGCAGTACAGTAGGTCGCAGAACTGATCAATAACAGGGAGGTTGCAAGGAGAGACTGACACACATACATGAAACATATACCACACACACACAGCTCTTCAGTACAGAAAGACTGAAATCAGCCTCTAAACCGAAATGAACAGTACTTCGATGTGTGATATAATACCTGTATTAGTTATGGTATGTTGAACATGCTGTTTTTCACAGAACACGCTTTAGCACGTGCCATTCTAGTTTTCAATCACACCCATTGAAATGATCTGAAGTTGATCAAACAGCTCCACTTGACCACCCAGAATGAACGTAGCTCATTAGCTGAGACTGATGATGTGAAATGAGAAGAGGGGAAGAGCACTAAGGTAGATTACACAAGTAATGCTTAGTTAGATAGTTCAAAACAAGACAGAGACATTTGTACACACTGACACCTTCTACAGAAAATCTACTTGTATACTATTTGTATAAAAAAAATGTATATATAAAAATATATAAAATAATATATTGTGCTGCAATGCAGTTCCGTAAGTTAAGAAGGTCTAAATTGTGGGTAATTTCATGACTATTGTATCCCTGCATACTGCAAGTATTTTCATGACTGTAACCAAGGTAACACCATCTAAGCACGTGACCAGCTGCTTACGTCATTGAGACGCACAAACTGCAGGTGTGTGTGGTTTGGACAAGTTCACTGAAACTTCTTGGAGACAAGGGCGCTTGTTTGCCAGCAGTACCACATATAAGCTGTTCAGAAGGAACTGTGTGGTGTTAAAAACAAGAGAAGGTCAAATTTGAAGCAAAAAGTTTCCAAAGTCTACGAACGTGGCGTGTTTACTCGTGTTGTCTTCGGCGAGGGAGGTGGGACAGCTAGCAATGCTGATGTAAGTGGTAAATTTAGTGAACCTATGAGCAGCACTTGGTGTTCCATACATGTGCGTAAATTAGTTGTTTTCATGGTAATGCACAGCTGGTAACTGTTATAATGGGGCTTAGGCACATGAGCCTATACTGTTCTGTCATCATGCACAGCCGGTGTTCCAGTTCAACGAGCGACCCTGTTAACTGGTGTTCACAAGGACAGGCCTTCCTGTTTTGAACAGGTAACTACAACAACCACAAACACATTCGGTTGACAGTCATCAGTTAACAGGTTCGTCTCTTTAAACTGAAACACCTAGCAGACATATTCTGCCTCTACGCAAGTTGTGTAGGGCCCCTAAACCTATATTTCTGAATTGCGGCAAATGTTAACTTGTGTTCTCTGCTTTCAAAGGTTGGTGTCAGTGAATAACAATAAGTTGATGTGTTTACGCTGCATCTCTGTCTGTCAGTCCGTCTAACGTTAGCTAGGAATCTGTCTGCCGATGTCTGTGTGTTGTCTTTGTGTCTGACAGAAGTGAGAAATACAACTATTTATTAGATTTCATTACGATGTTCATAAACTGGTGCCCAGAAAAGATAGCTGCGTTGTGCACAAACATTTATATTTTTATATTTATTTATTTATTTTATATTTATAGTTTATATGCACATACGCATATAGTTTCAAAACAAAGATTATCTAGTCCTCTCCCAGAGAATTATCTCACCTTGATATTATTTACAGTGAAATGATATTGGTCATATTTAGTAGTTTATTTTATTGATTGGACATTATTTTTAGCCACTGCTGTGATGTCTGTAGCATAATTTGTAAGATGACTTTATTGTTGGCCATAGTGTAATGGAGAAGAGCCACTGAAACTAAAAAAAGAATCTCATGTCGCCATGGGTTTGAAAACAGCTCCAACTGGATCAAGACATCTTCCAGCGAAACTTCAGGCTTGATGCAGCTCAGATTAATGAGTTTTTGTCCAAGGTCAGTGAATGAAATGTAAATTAAAGTTGAGTTAATTAAAACAAGAACAGTACTGATTTGAGTGAAGGCCATTTACTTTGTTAGTGTCTTTTTTAAAGATGTGTAGTCAGTGAATATTTCTATTTCCTACTGGGGACCTAGGTTTGGTTGAAATACATGTTATTAAAAATATAACCTACTGTATTTAGTAAATCAGAAAATTGCATGCAGTCATGCTGAGTTGGTTGGTTCTGATTGGTCCTCTGATTGGTGGCAGAGACAATGTTTGTCACCTGGTTGATCAACCCACCAAGCAGTCGCTAAAGGCTTTCCTCTATGGTGTAACTTTCCAAATTGCCTTGGGTGCATTGATGAGAAATATGTGGTCATTCAAGTTCATCCCAAGGGCCTCCTCGCTGGCACCTTTGACATCTCTGAAGATCAAATAGTCCCTGGAGTTGAACGTCAAGGGAAACTGCACTATGTTCTCTTTATAGAGGAGGTGTATTATGTGTCCCTTTCCTGAAACATCTTAAGACAGAGCGGGATTTTAACTCCTCTGGCAGTCGAGCTGAGTGCTGTGCCATTTTGTCCTCACAGAGCAGGATGTATCAGTGGGTCATCTTGATGGCACAAGAGGAACATAAAGAATGAGAGAAGTCTCAACAGCCTATTTCAGTCAAGAGTGGACCGATGCATGGCAGGACAATGTGCTGTAGATTGTCTTCAGTGCTGAGCAAATAAAGGTTCTCTTGAGAATTACTCGAGATATGAGGACAATGCTTTAAATAAGTTTGTGATCATTTATAGTACAGCATATGTGTTTGTCTGCATTTTGCATTTCAACGTGGGTTTGATGTTTCCTCCCTGTCATTCTCTGTGTTAGGATAATGGATGGCTCCCACGTAGAGACAACATAATGATAGTTCACCCAGTGCTGTTCTTTGAAAACCTGTCAGGGCAGCATGCAAGTGTAATATTTCTCAAGGATCTTATGACCTCAATTTAACATCAGCGGCTATATAGCAAATCACTTCATCAACCCATGGAAGACTTAATTCCAATGTGATATACTATTGGGAAGTATTGGCAAATATGCATTAATAAAAGTAAGTACTACAAAAAAATGTAGCTTGTATCATCCCCCAGCTTGGCACAGCTGGTATTAAATTGTATTCTATGTGGCATTAAAAGTCCTAAATTTAACTCAATGAACCCCACAGAAATTCTGTGCAACACTTGTTGAGTGGTAAATATGTTAGAACATAAAAACAAACCATAATTTGAGTTAAACAAATCCCATTCTTTGATAGTAAATATAACAATAGAAAAAAAAACAGCTGAGAAATACTGCATCACAAATTTAGCCAATTAGTTTGTCCTGGACCAAAATGCAAATTATTCCAGAAGCACAAATTATGGTACTTGAATAGGAAAAAACACCTTTGGTAAAATGATAAGTACGTATACAGATTTATTAAAGTTACAGCATTGTAGTTTCAGTTCATCAATTCAACCCAGGCAACTAGGTACAAATAACGAATAGTCACTAAAGTTAAACGAAACACTGAACAACAAACTGATCAATATAATAGGTGCCTCAAATATTAGTGATTGATCAAGGGGTTAATGTCTGAGGGAAGTTTCTTTCATTCTTCTCTTTGCATGGACTCTCGTTGTCATTTCTAGAAGATGACTTTTCGATTTCTATAAATGAGTAATCAAAGGGCGTCCTGCTCTCACTCTCTCCTTCCTTACTAGAGGAATGTAGTCATCCATCTGATCTGGAGAGGATTGGTGGGGCAGTCATCCTCACCTGAAGACTCTGATGGCTGGCGCAAACCCTCTGCTGTGTGTTTGCTGGTGTTTATTTGTAGACTGTGACGGGTCATTATCTGTGGATGATGCTGACTGGGTGATAGTAGCTGGCCTCATGTCTAGTGCCTGTCTCATGAAGCCCATGACTATAGCAAAATACCAGTGTTACCTCTGAGAGGCTTTTGATCTACTACCTTTGTCAGTGATTCTTCTTGTTTCCTTCAGGTTTGTGTATTGGAGGATTTCCCACTTTGTCTTGCAGAAATCTTCTGTTGGAATAAATATACTATCTGACACCATACGTAAATAGCACCAGGTAACAAGATTGTACACAAGTAAACACTGTAGTATACATAGAATAAATACAAGATACACATATTTACAGCTTTGTGACATACTATATGTTGGATGCCTGGAACTGTCTAGTAGCCAAGCATCATTTATACACTGGAGTTATTCATTAGAGTACACAGTAGCACCAGGACTGGATTTGGGAACAAAGATAATTATTATTACCTTGAGCTTGGTTTAAATAACTTAACATGCTAGAATGGCAGCTATGACAAAGGCTACAGGGACAAGGATTCTTAGTAAGGAATAAACACTAAAGTGGTTTATTACATGGCTGCTTACCACAAAATCAATAATTTGATACAAGGTATTAATTTAAAAATGAACTTATTGATTTATTGCACCAGCAGATCAGAACTGCATCCTTAACAATAGTGTGTTAATCACAGCAGTGGTCTGCTATACAGAAATAATGGTAGAATGTCATCATTGACCAATCAGAATCCAGTGTACAGTACAATCAAGTGTAAGGTTAGAAAATGTCAGTGTTCGCCCTTTGGGTGCTGTCTCATGTCACCTGGAATCACACAGTGCCTTGGAAAATGATTTGCTGTTGTCCTACAGAAAATGAAATCAGGGGCGTGAACTTCACATCGCATTGCATCACTTTCAGTAGCTCTTTATCATAACAGTGATGTAGTATAGCCCTGGTTTGTGCCTCTCATGTATTCCCATGTCTTGGCAAAATCTCCCCTGTGCGTTTAATGCCATAGATGTAGATTGTAACAACTGGCTGCAGCCTAGATCTGCATGGAGATATGACTCAGAGGTAGGTACATTCGTTATACCTGTGTATGCACCATCACACCTCTGTAGCCTGATGTTTTTTTCTTTAGTGGAATGAGTTTTGTGCTGCTCTTGTTATTTTTAAGGTTTCAATTGTTGTTGTAATTATATTATGTAGATAGTCTGTTGCATGCATAGGCAGCAAGTCAACAGCCAGTCAGGAAATGGAGTTGCCAAGCTTAACATTTGGATTTAAAAGAGCCTGGTCATGCTTTTTGCTTTTGGCCCGACGTGACATTGTTCCGCTACTAGAGCACTAAGCTGCTCCTGTTATTTTGTGCATAGAGATTTTTTTTTTTAGGAAGTGACCATTTGTAAAAGCAGAATTGCATTTTTTTTTTCAGTTAACTCTTGCCCAGAGCAGCTTAAAGATAAACAAGCAACGGCAAACAAGCAAAGACACTCATTAAATGATAAACTAATCAAACCGAGTAACTTAGTTTGTTTTTTTAGAATAGCATTTTAGTGTGACTACTTGGGACATGGACTGCAGTACACCCAACTGAACACGTCACCTAAGAAATGTCCAGAAATTGACTTTTCACACACACACACACACACACACACACACACACACACACAGTAAACCAAACTAGACTTAATGTCAGATCTGGACTGTGAGCAAATTAAACTGTCTCCATGTTTCCATGTGAAATGGATGTTTGCATTAATGTTTAATGCAAATTGGAGGTATTCTGCAAGCTTATGCAGGTGCAGGGGGAGGGCCGTCACACTGAAAACAATGAGCTCAGGAGACTATAGTGCATTTGTCAGCTTGCCTGTAAAATAATTGACACCACTTGTTCATGACAGATTTTTTTTTTTCACAATTTCCTCCATTTGAACACCTGAACCCAGACATCATGCTGAGCTATAGCAGGCAACATAATCTCAAAGACAAGAAACCAAGTCTTGCAGTTTTGTAGATACTGTTATTCACAAAATGTGAAGAACCCATAGCTTTCAGGAGCAAACTGAGGCAAAAGGAGACTGTCTGGAACTACAATCACTGAACATGTCATGAATACATTACTCATTATGTAAAAGAACGACTGTGCAGTCGTCTTAGAAATGCCTGTATCAGGTGAATATGTTTACAGATTAAAAACACCACAGTGAGCATGTTTAGAGGTAGGTAGAGGGCAGTGTGGGACACCCACTTAGACAAAGCTCCACTGAAGAGATGTCAAGGGACAAACTGCTCAGAGGCAACAGAGATTATATACTACTAGAGTCTTTCCTGCTGTAGTGTAGAGGAATCACAAAGAATAGGAGCAGGTAAGAATCAAGAATCTTGGAGAAGGAGACAGACTGCTGGTGTAAAAAAGGGAGCTGGAAGAACTGACTTGCCACAGAAGAGCAATGTGTTGTGTGTGTGTGTGGGGGGGGGAAAGAGAGAGGGGCAAACAAGCAGAGAATCTGGTGAAAACAAGAGGGGAAGGAAAGATGGCAGGTCAAGAGATGGGCCAGATTTATAGAGCACCATTTCAGTTTTTAAAAGCCTGCCCACATTACATTAACTCAAGTGATTATAGAGGGAGTGGGGAGGCGTTGCAGTAAATCATGTCTACTTTCATACAGCAGCAGCTCTTTCTTGATGGATCGTGTTTGTTAGTGGAGCCTCGTGCAGAATGCATGTGACATATAGCCGAGATATTGCAAAGTTTCAACGGGCAAATGGAGGGAGGCTGTATGTCTGTGGATATTGTCTGGCAGTGTTTGATTTGCGGCTTCGTGTTGCTGCAGTTCAGAGTGGCTGTCAGCGCCAGGCCAGTCAGAGGAGGGGATTTTTTTGCAGTCTTTCTTGATGTTTGACTTGCAGTAAAGACAGACAAATTGTCATAAACTTACAAATTTCTCCCTCTCTCTTGTAATGCAGTTCTGCTGAGACACACACACACACACATGCACACACGCAGAAAGAACTTCTGCAAGAATGTTAAAGGCACTATTCTAAATTAATGGGAGGACATATGTGTAGGTGTTTCAGGGACGCAATTTAAAGTTTTGCACGATTCTTCTCGAATGCTAAAAAAGAGTCCTTGTTTTCTAAAAGTAGAAATCCACAATCTTACCGAGTCCTTGGTTTGCTGTTTTCACATTTTGCCAAGATAAAATTCCCCACTGCACAAAGCAGAATATGGAAGGTATGTGTGTGATGGTCATAGCAAGCTCAGCACAGTTCAGTTCTTAAGCCGTCACAAGGGAGAATTAAACTCATAATAATTAAAACTTCATTTCATGTTTTTTTTATTTATTTCTATGGTTAGGAAAATGCATCCAGTGCTCCATCTGTGCTGCTGTTGCTGTTGAAACTAACTGCTAAGCATCAAGAAATGAGTCCCTCTGATTCCTCTGACACGCGCTGTCATGTCGGAGACATGTGGCTGTCACTCTTTGGCTTGTGGGTTCCTTTGTTGTATGATGGAGGAGAAAGTTTGATGAAACGGTTGATCGTTTGAAGTGATTTACAGCGTGCCCCAAGGACAGAAAAGCAGTAGCTGATGGAGTGATTTCTCATCCTCTAAACGGTAGATGACAAAACTAAGTAGAGGGTTGTGTACACAACAATGTATGAAACATGTTGATGTGCAATCACTGGGTTGACAGGAAATTCAACAGACAATGCAGGCGGGAAATTGGTGGGAATTTGTTCCCAGGTAGGAATAAAATCCTCATCAATTGTTGTTTCATGACTGTTTCATAACCGATTTGTCAACTTGAAAATAAACTGCACTTGTCTTTCTTTGCTTGTGTATTTTATTAGTCACTAGACGAGGCGAACAGGAGACAAGCTTATTCCTGATTGAGTCACAGAGTTGCTGATTGGCTTGTTTTCCATGCAGCAGTGTAAATGCTACATCCGAGAAACATGTGAGATGCTGTTTTTACCACATCGCTGCTTCCTGGGTGTGACAGTGTGTCTGCATGTACTGTTGTTGCCTGGTTGCAGAGCAGAAAGCAGGAGGATGCTGGAAATCGAAGTGAAATTTCAATCTGACCTCTTCCTGATCTTCAAGCCCCCCCCTCCACCAAATGCAACAAACTGTAAAAATGTTGCATGAGTGTGAAACTGTGTATCCATGACCTGAAAATGTTAAAGACAATGAATACAAGGAGCACTGCAAAGTGTGCTGCAGATATATCACACTGTCTGACACAACAGGCATTGCACAGGGCTGAAGATTTGACGATTTAGTTAAATATTTATAAGCAAAAAGCAGTTTGGCTGTTGTTATGGAAATGACATTGTATTGCTAGTGGATGCTTTACATATATTTGCTTGATTATGTTTTGATTTTAATTTATTATATCAATTATTTACATTCACAAACTATCACATAAGATCTACCTGCATATACCTAAAGTTTATTCTGAACAGGAAATAATGTGTTCCACATTAAGACTGGCAGCTCACTCTCTTGCGTGTGTCACATCAGCAGTTGTAGCTGCAGGTGAATGAGGGACTGAAGCCCTCCAGCCACAATCATTACTGAGAGTGTTTTTGTTGCTTATTTATTATTGTGACAAAGCCTGCCAAGGTCTTGTTCAACAAGCAAGCCTTACCATCTTTGTCTGCACTTTAGACCTCTACACCTTCTTTCTTTGTGAGTTAACATTAAGTGTGTTGTTTTGCTCATGATGCAGACGTCCGTTAGAGGCTAGATTGTGTGTTGTTGGGTTTTATGACTGTTTCATGATTAATTGTTTGCAATCAGTCGGTTAATGAGCGTTGAGGACATTGTATGGTGGCTGTAGGAAATGTATGTTGGCTTTGAACTCATGGAATGTGTCTGAGCATGTGAAACATTCAGTGTCTACAATAAAGAATTCCCTTAGAAGTATGCCTTTCTATATCACTTATTTAATCACATTGCATTATATATTTTGGCGCTCACAGATGCCCACAGTGTAATCATCTGACTGGTGACCGTGGCTAAGGTCTCTTTAAAACTTCATGCTTCATATTGTCTGTAATGGCAGAGTGCTCTAAAGGCAGACAGCTTTGTCTCCATACCTTTTGTTGGAAGTTGGAAGAAGACATAAATAAGAATATTTCAGTCTGCCATCCAGGAGGATAATTATATGTGTGTGTGTGCGTCTGTGTGTGTGTGTGTGTGTATTTTTTGCATAGTTTATTCCTACATTTGGTTGCCGGGAGAGTTACAAAAAACTCCCTGTATTAAGGAATGGGGAGCACTACATAGTAGCTAGGTTAGAGCCAAAAGCATAGCACTACTGCATTGTTCTGCAGTGCTGTGACTCCAGCATCAGCATCCATAAAACACTAGCTAAAAGTAAATGTGTGTAATTTTAGCATTGCATTGTCCTTTTCACACTTATACAAGCATTTTTGATCTTGTTCCCCCAGAAAGTGGTAGCTCAGAGTGCAATCCATGGGAAACTACTGTAATTTCACCTTTTATGATTATCTCCTCTTGTGAATAGAGTGGGCTTTGAACGCTGTTGCACTGATGAATGATTCATCTGTGCATGAAATATCAAAACAAGCAAGTTGGTTATAGCCACACACCAACATTCATATGACTCTTGGGTAATAGAGACGGCTACAAAACCAATCAATGCCTCAGTCACTGAGTAAGGCCAATCCAGATTCTACTTGGTGGGCGCTTTGATGATGTAACAAAACAGACACCCCAACATCATTGTCAGAAAGGAAGATGAGATGATAAGTAGTTTATGTGATATACCTCAAACAGAAGGTTCCATCATAAATATTCTATTATTATATATTTTTTTCTGATGTAAACTAAGCATGAGCTGTCACAGAGAAGTAGCCACCCAGTTATATATATACTAGTAATAATGTGAATATTGCTTCTGTCATGACACTAATACAGAGTATTTACATTGTTAAACAATTCTAGTTTCAGCGCAGAAGAAAGCCCTGGCAGAAGCCACCATCATTATGTGTTGGGTGGAAAAATGTATTCTGTGTAAGCTGTGAGAATGAGATATCGCGCCTCTGCGGTGGTGACGGAGCCAAAATTAATATGAGGTGGCAATTTCTTCGCAAATCTTTCTTGGCATTTAGGAAGTACTGGAGCTCACAGTGGGTTACACATAATAAACATATAAAAAGGGCGTCATGTTGCATAATTAATTAATTAAATTAGCACTTCCATCATTAAGTCAGACACCCTGCGGCCTGAACTATTCTATAGAGGATACCAAATGAAACTGGAGAACCTGCAACTTTAGATACCTCTTTATATCAGTGAATAAGTCATTGTTCTGCATTATTTGTGAACACTGGGCTGCTTGCCATGTTTCAAGATGCTTCTGTATGTTTGGTATAGCAAAGCCTCAAAGACAAAAAGGGCGTCAGTGTACAACAGCAAAATCATTTTCTTTAATGAGCATCAGTGCAGCCCAGAAGACATCTTCATTGTCACTGTGTAGCCCTTTGTTCCCCAGGATAATGGCTTCAGACTGAAGCCTTATGATCCATCCCTTTGATAAAATCATTTGGTGCGCCTTCAGAGAGGAAACAGTGCTTCATCTTACTGTGAATTCCAGGTACACGTGTCAAACAAACATACATTACTTACTGGAGCCTCTTAAGTGCTGTCAGAAGGCATTCCTGTGATGGTGTTTTAGGGCTTGGTGTTTCACATAGCAGGTATTTCATCACACGTCTCTGATCATTGCAGGGTTTACTGTATTAGCAGCTCAATTTAAAAAAAAGCTGCATGTTTAATGCCCAGAGCAAGCAACACCGATGCTTTTCATATGTCACTATTCAGCATGTGATATATTACATAAGATTAAACTACTGTAAATTGTACTCTATTGCTCTCATTTTAACCTTTCTCCAAAAGTTTTACTCACTTACAATCTGCCCGATGTTGCTCATTTTTGTGCTCCGTGCAGGATGTAATGCTGTCATCTCGCTTTAAGAATTCAATGACAGCTAACCAAGAAGTAAGTTTGCTGACATTGCCTCTTTCTGAAGGAAGTGGTTGGATCATTGGAGGTCCTAAGTCAGGTTTCACAGACAGCATTCCAGGTTAATAAGCTACATCCTACAGTGGCATCAAAATCCCTGCTTGTTTACAAGACAAGGTTAATGCCAAAAAAATGATGCCTGTACCAACTTATACAGAATACAACAAATACATAAAGCCTCTTAGAGACAACTTATCCCCCACTTAAAGCGAACAACAAGTGCAGCAGGTGGCAAATTAACATGAACACTTGAAATGTGCCTCCTCTATTTAACCCTGTTTAACCTCGGATGCTAGTCTCTTGGAATGAGACTTAAGCCTTTCGAAAAACTTGACACCTCTATTAACATAGATGAGACATTTATGAGTTATTTTAATTTACCAGACTCTTGTTTAAAGAGTCCTTAATTAGGAAAGTGGTTATTGCCGTGGCACTGTTGGTACTGTAGACGTCCCCTGTGAGAAGTGTGACCAGGAGAGAAATGTGTGTGTGTGAACGACTGTGTCCACACACAATTGAGTGTTTTGGGGTTCGTCAGCGACGTGTCTGGAATTCTGCAAAGGTCTTAATGAAAGTTGGAGTGCTTAGTGGACATGAGGGCTGCTCTGATGGAAATCAATGCGGCCTTTTGTAGCAGAGAGAGAGCAGCCAATTCCAGGGCTCAGCTGCCTGATGTGGTGCTGGCAGACTTAGATGTGCATTTAATGGCGCGTCACTGGGCCAGACAGGTAATCAATTTATTTAGGCAGTAATGTATGTATCCCAAGGTAAATCTTTAATTAAGGGGCAAAAAGAAGAGGACAATTGTGATGCAGAAGGCCAAGGAGTATGAAAATCAAACAGCGTAAATGGATGGCTTCCTCATTTCCCTTTTAATTAGCTGGAGTTGCTTGATACAGCAAGCGTCTTTGTTGAGCTTGATCTTCTCACCCCAGCAAAAGCAAGCTCCTATGACCCACATTAGAAACATCTATTAATATGAGTGCAAACATGGCAAATTTCATGTATTTTCAGCAAAGACCGCACCGGTTGCAGGTCTGGCTTAGACCTACACATCCACTACCTGTACTCTCACGGTACCGCCCCTTTTCATGGGTAATTGACTCCATTTCTGGATCACTGCCCTTTCGTGAAAAACAAAGCCCACAAGCGCCATCATATATCATGTGTAGTGCTGCTCCCTTAAAAGTGATTGCTCCTCTCTTACCTTGTGAGCTGCTCTGTGTGTCTCCCCCTTGTGCTTAAGTGTCCCATATTCATAAGGATTTTGCAGATCTTTGGAACTATCCACTTCACGCTCTGAAACAAAAGATATGGATATAGTCATTTGAATGATCCAAGAGGCAAAAAGAGACGGGGATACACAAGACTGAGAGAGATGCACGTTCATACAGCGCTATGTTTAAGTGACAGGTTGAGTCAAGCCTCATTGATTAATCCACTAAGCATTTGAAGGATTTCAGAGTGTGGGTGGGACAGAATTAGACTGTTCACTGAGCTGAGATACCTCTCCTCTGTAGTGGTGGATTGTACTTGGAGTGCTGGATGTGTGTACACAAGTGTACGTGTTTATTATTCTTGTGTGGGTGACAGGGTTGCCAAAAGTTTTCTACAAATACATTTTGAATGACATTATTACAGGATTTGTATTTTGGTATACGATGAAGAGAAAAGCCAAACCGATTATTAATCGCATTATTCTAAATCTTTATATAAACTTGTGTTGCCATGCCTTTTTTTTTAGATTTAACATTAAAAAAGATGCACCTCTCCTAATTTATTTAATGTTTCTCAAAATGAGCTAAGATTCACTCACCTGCTAGATATATTAACCTCTCCGTGTCTGATTTATGAAATTGTCACAACACATCTAAATGAGCTGGGATTTGATTATTTAATTGGATTCGGGTGAGCAAATGAGATTCTGCCACACCAGTTATTATAGATTATTTATACTATATGACAACCTCATCTTTTTGTGAGATGAAATTCCAGTTAATCCTGTGATTCCCATTATTACTATTTTTGATAGTAATAACTTAACTGTAGCAATGTAACAGATTTCAAAAGGCAGAGAAAATCCTGCTTAGTAGATTACACATAAGCAATATGTTAATTAGATTTTGATCAGGAAAATGTTGATATTTGTCAGCTTGTAAAAGCAAACTTTAGTCCATAACTCTTCATTATGTGCTTAGATAAGAGCTACAACGATTTGTTGAAAAAGATTGATTATGAACTATGTTGTCAATGAATTTTAGCTTTAATGTGAATATTTCCTGATTTCTTTAGTCTTCTATGGGAGTAAAATTATTATCTTTGTGCTGCAGACAAAAGAAGACTTTGAATACGCCACCTTGGGTTTTAGGAAACTATGATCAAACATTTTTCACACTTTACTGTCCTTTTGTTAACCAAACAACTAATTGTCTAATGGATATAATAAACAAAACTGATTAATGATGATAAAAATAACTGTAAGTTGCAGCTTAGATGTAAGATGTAGCTCAGTATTGTGACGCACAGGGCTGTCAAATTCACTTTCCCGCCTTAAACGGCTCCTTTCTAATGCAAAGATGGTTCTACTCTAAGCTCCCTTCTGATGTCTGATCTCCTGCTGTGAGCTAATACACTGACAAAGATTGGCCTAATGGTGGAGGGAGAACACACACACATGCTGGGGTAATCTTCACCTGGCTTGTGTTTTATTTGTACTTTACGTCACGTGAAAAAAAGGGAATAAAGACATTTTCCACCTTAACCATGAACTCCCTCGAGGAGCTCCTGACTTTTAAACAGGAATCTCCTCCCACAGACAAACCACAGTTCATGATCAACTAAGAAACTGAAGTAACATGTTCTATGTGGAAAGAAAATTCTATTATAAACCTGTTTGGAGTTGCTTAACATGTCATATATTTAACTTTTTACTTTCTATGCTGACAACGTAGCTAAAGAGAGCTGGGATATACAGCTGGGGTTACAGATCCATAATAGCAAGACGGAATAAATAAAACTCCACAAACTTAAATGTTCTTGGCTAGTGTGCAACCATACTCTTATACTGTTAGAGACCCATTTGACTGCTTGTATTAACAATTTGTTGTATACTGTAAGTGAGGTTTGTTCATAGAATACAGGGCAAAATAACTGAATATCACATATTGCCAGGCTGCCCCGCAAACAGCCAGAACTGGCCCTACTATGATAGCCGGTCAGTCAGAAAGCTATCCACCTCTCACAACAGGCGTTAAGTCACCCAGCCAGCCAGTCATCTCCTCCAGCAGCTCTTCATCCAATCAGCAGCTCCAGCTCCCATGCAGCCAGTTCTAGCAGCCTGCCAGATCTTGCAGTGTCCAACAAGTCAGCCAGTTTTCCCTGTAGCAACAGCCGTTGACCTCAAACCAGGCCCTTTGCGTGGGCCAGTCAGCTCCTCTCACCTGGCCATCACTGGGGCAAAAAGAAGGGTCACAGCAGCATACAATGTCCACTTTTGAAAGGAGAGGCTCATCCGGGCCCAGGCCAACCCCTCCACTCAGGCAACAGCTCCTGATGAAGACTGCTTTTTTTTCCCCAAAGACATTCTCCTGATTTCAACAAAATCCCTCCAGGATGTGCAGTCAAATTAAAGAGGGTAATTAATAGAATACCTGTACAGTAGTACAAACCATGTTAGGGTTGTTTGTTGATCCTTGTCTCTTGACTATGATCAATCATTTATGTTTTTCTTATCTAAGTCCTTTTTTTATAGCCATGATACATCACAAACACGATTCATTGTATCTTCAATTCATTCCTCTTGACTGGGAATAAAAACCACTTCATAGAAAACATACTGATGTTGTTCTTGTTGATGTTGATGTCCTCAGGCTATCCATTAACGCTTAAAAAGAACACAAGCTGTCACTGTTTAGATATCATTATATATTACATATATTCTTCTTCTCACCTGGAACAACTGCTGTGCGAACATTTCAAGCATTAATAACATATAATTTTCATATATCAGTTGTGTGAGTCGACATTTCATGCCGATAGGATTGCTAAAAGCATTTGCACATTCCAGGCTTAATGGCATAATTTAAATGGCTGCTGTGGTTAAAGATAGACTCTGTGAATTGTTAGCAAAGAGTAGAGGATAAAGATTAAGACCTTCGATAATTACACCACTATACTGTTATTACCAGTATGGTTACCGGGAATGGTCCTGCAAATGTTTTGAAATAAAAACAGTCTTAAGGAATGAAGGGTTCTAGGGGGTGTCGTTTGGCTCGGTTGGTGGAGCAGCCGCCCCATGTGTGAGGGCTCAGTCCTTGCTGCAGTAGTTCGGGGTTTCGGGTCCGGCCTGTGGCCCTTTCCCGCGTATCGTTCCCCATCTCTCTCTGTCCCCGCATTCCTGCCACTCTTCAGCTGTCCCTGTCAAAAACAGAGCTTGAAAAGACCAAAAAAAATCTTAAAAAAAAAAAAAAAGAAGGGTTTCTGTTAACTGAAATGCTTCAAGCTTGTATTAACCCCCGTAATGCATTCACTTTAACAGGGAGCAAACAGGAAGGGATTAAAATAAGGTTTTGAGCTTCTGCTATGTTACTAACTATACTGGGTGGCTGGTTACTTCGCTAACATAGAAAACAGATCTAACTATTATAGTTGACATGATTATTGTCAGGGGCAATATACATCACAAACTAAATAGCAACTTGAAGCTACATGTGCTGCAGATTGAGCTGAGACTATTAGACTATATAGACACTACTATGTAGCGACCGTCCACAAAAATGTTGACATTGCTGAGAGCTGCTTTGTGTCTCTTAGTTCACCAGAAAGGCTCTAATGATAAATGTTGGTTTGCACAAAATCAGAGTGTTTGTAGACAGGATCTGCAAAACTGGAAACCGACCCAACTCAAATGCCAATACTGTTAATTCTGACATAGATTAATGGAGAACAAAAAAACAAAAATCAGTCATGCTAAGGAAGAATAAACCCTGAATAATGTGTGTCTTCTTTGGCTGAAACCAACATGTGCTCTGTTTTGCGCCATGAAAGGGAGCGTTAACGATTAACCGCTCTTTAAGGTTCATTTAAAATCACTGCAGGATTTATGCAGGAGCCTCCTTCCTAGGCAGTGGTCTATTGGTCTGTGACTGTGTACTAATTATCCGTGGACTAAGGACAAAGTGAGAGAGATAATGTGTGTGTGTGTGTGTGTGATGGCAGTGTGAAAATGTGGGGGCACAGAAGTATAAGAAAGTTGTTCCATCTACTTTACAGTAACAGACTTCTGTTCGATCTTGTGATAATTACTCTGAGTTTAGAAGGTGAGGACAGAGTCAAACAAAATCCAACAAACCTGTCCTCAGGTAATTATGCAGTCCATCGATATCCAATAACCAATTCATATGGGTCTAGACTTTTTTTCTTTTTTTTCACTCAACTCAAGTTCATTGTGTCACTGCGCAAGTTTCACAGCTATTAAACTGCAATACCACCCCCACAGACATTTCATTTCATTGAGTTAGACATGCTGAAGTTGAATTCTTTTTTTTCCATTTTTTGAGTAATAAATTGAAATACCACACCACTCTGTCACTCCAAGCTCTACCAGGGTTTTACCTCGTCTGTTAGATAGCACAGCCGTCATTGGTTCGGGCTCTGCGTTATGAGTGATTGTAAGATCCTACAACAACATGTGCAGATGGCACTAAGACTAATGGAGCCATGCGTGAGTTGGACACCCAAATAAATAGGACCTGAGCATGGATGCCAAATCAATGGCAATCGGCCAGCTGAAATAAACACAGCAAAGCGTAATCATTATTTCATTGAATGCCATAACATTTTAATACTGGTTCTCTCATCCGAGGTCTTTGCGGCATGTGCACTGAAAGTAAAATGTGGATTTGCTGTTTTTGCAGGTGAGCCCTTGGCTGGCAGGACAGCTGCTGGCATTCCTAGAGGCTATTGGAACTTCTCCTGGGTAGCCGAGGACGACCTAAGCTTTCCCAACGAGTCCATGCCCACGTCAGGTGAGTCGGACACTGTCAGCACTCCTCAGACAAATGGACAGGCTAAGGCACTTCTGTCCTTGGAAGACCCTTTGCTCCCAATTGGCCATGACACCTGGCATCAGCTCTACATCAACACACATAAACGTCTCTGTCCCGTCTGCCCTCTACCATCAGCTCTGGCATCATCACAAAGCTGGGTGTTTGGTTGATCAGTCTCTCCATGACCCACTCAAGGACTCAAGAATAAATCTAACTTCTAGTGACCATTACAAAAAAAATCCAAAAGTACAACAGATAAAAGTATGAGCATGAAGGTAACATATTCTATTCCACTTTAATTATCTGTACTAAAAAGAAATTATCCACATTTACCTATTATCATTTACCTGTAAAATAAACGTGTCCTCAAATGATCCAGCATGTAACCTGTTCTTGTACAGATTTAAGATAATATTAATATATTAATAAGCTTTTCAAGGCAGACATATTGGAGAACTGTTCAATTGTTATCCATAAAAAACTAAAAAAGCTAAATGAATTATGAAAATGAATATCATTTCACATTGGGATATGGAAATTTCTACAATATACTTTTTGTGATGTCCTGAAATGAAATGAAACTCTGTAGTCTACCTGTACGACACATAAATGTGATGGTACAAAGTCCAGCAGGTCTTTGTAAAAAGTATTTTGGATAATCATTAAAGTTGAACAAATTAAAAGAAAGAAATTCTTTTGAACAAACAACAAAGTTTGGCCAAAAAAATTAGATAGATAATTCCAAATAATGAGATCTTTTCTCTTCAATCTTTTCAAATAATCCAGGCATTAAAAACCAATTTTCTCGAATGAAATTTCAACCAACCAAGTGTTAACTTTATTTAAAGTTACAAATCATTCAGTCCTCTGAAGCTGTAAGAAACACAAGAACAGATCTTGCATGTTTAATCAACTTTAAAGGCCAGACATAAAGTGAGTGAGAGAGGGGGAAAGATAATACATTAATCTTGTATAAGCACAGCTACAGTAAGGTGTGGGACGTAGTTCCCTAAAGGATATTGTCATGGATTTACTGTTATTTAAAATAAAATATATTCTGGCATCATTTCTTTTCTAATATGCTTCCTGACTTAGTAAATCCTTGACAGCATCGGAGAATTGTTCCCCTGATGTGCATCATATACACGGCTAACAGAATAGTAAGTCTATAAGACATATTTATGCTCAGAACAGATGTACGCATGTGGGTGGCTGCTATGCAATTATACTGGATGTTCGCTCACAGTTCACTAATCTGAACCGACTGTCAGCCGCTGCTGCAGCCATATGTCACAGATAAAATCACAACCACTTAACTGCAGTTAGTAAAGCAAACATTTTGTGACTCCTATTGCTCAGTTTCCTAAATAAATAAGTTGTGTAACACTTGTTCATTCCGTGCCCACAACATCTATACAATACTCAAAATTTCAAGTTTTAAACTTTTAATATGCAAAAGCTTTTCCAATCAAGATGTAGGTGGTTCAGCCATATTTTGCAGACAGAAAATGAAGCTGGAGGATTTTGAAATTACATTCCGCAAGCTGAAAATGTTTTAATCATATATGTGAGCGAAGGATAAAGAAAGATTGAGGTGTACTATAGAAGACGTTAGCTTCTACCAGTTGTGGTAGAGAACTGAAAATCTATACTCAAGTAAAAGTAAAATTACTTTCATAAAAATGACTCAAAAAGGAGAATTCTAAATTTAGAATCTACCCACGTATCATTCAAATGCTTTTTATTTGGGCATCCAGGTTACATCAGCACTTATGCTTGTGCTCACATGCATTTCAAAATAAAAGCCCTCTAGCGTTCCTGTAGACAGAATCAATCAAAATTGGATTCATTGTGAAATATTTTCAGATAGTGCTGCAGAAGTATCAGCACTGCAGCAATTCTATCTGTGAGTACACCACCACAGCAGTCTAGTGAGGCAGCCAGATGTCTAAAGGTTTGTGCCACACAGCAGACTGGTTGTAACAAAGGTAAAAATGGCAAAGTACTGTAGTAAAATAAAAGATAGATTACTGGCTCAATAATACAGTTAATAAATATGAACTTGAGTAGTAAAAAAATACCTTTTTAAGGTTAATTCCCGTTACTTCCTGCCACTGGTTTCTACACCACATCAACAACCCCAGCTTTGGAGGCATAATCGGAAGAGATGAACAGACCTGTAGATTTTAACCAATCAATAATTAGAATGTGGAAGACTATTACTAGCATATAAAGATGTTTGAAAATGATTATAATAGCTGCAGCTGGCTCAGCTGAGTCATAGGAGCAGTGATCTAAAGACCGAAGTCCAATATTACAGCTCTGGGTATGAGCATTTGAATAAGTAAGCCCAGAGGCGCCAATCCACATCACATGTGACTCTGCAAGCCTATTCACATCACTTGGTGGCGACATCTACAGCATGATTTTTTTGCCCCTTTCCAACCTTGCCGGGTGGCAGGTCATCCTTTAAGTGATAATTCAAAGTCCTGCAAGCACTAAACTGTCACCCAACTGTTTATGAAACACATCCTTGACTGTGAAACCCAGGGACCTTGCTTCAGCTGCCTGTGGCTGTGACAGCCTGCAGTGGACCTAACTGTAATTGGTGTCAGTTAGACAACAGATCACCCCACCGTTTTTGAATCAATCAATACGTCATGCTCACAGCTGACCTCTCATCATAGCATGTTAGCAAACTAGAAGAGGACTTGTCTTTTTTTTTTCTCTGCATGGTAATTAGTGAGCTGAGCATGAACAGTCAGTGTGATGTGGCTGGAGTGGGAAGGATCACATCTGGCCAGTAAAAGCCAGATGACTACAAAGTGCTCCAAATGAGTAATGGCACAATTCAGAGAAACAAATTAAATTGTGATTACTACAAATGTTGCAGAGTTTGCCAAAATGTTGATTAAACGGATAAGAACATATCTGTAATATGTTTTATTTGTACAATATTTTATGTATACCACTATATTGTCTTTTCCTCCTACGGTAACTGAGCATACGCGTGGTCCATTGAATTTCTATACATCTGGGGACCAAAAGCCAAGATGATAAAAGCCTGACCCTCAGAGTCAGGACAGTTTGATGCCTCTTATTCTTGAAGGGGCTTTTAAAGGTCAGGTGGTGTTGAATCGTGTTATACTGGACAGCTTTAGAAGACGCTGAGGAAAAAGGTTTTTGGGAAAGAGGGCAGGTTTCAACACATGGCATTGTGAACATGGCTTTAGGCTGCAGTGATAGATCACAGCTTTCCCTACAGCATCTGCTGTCCGCTGGCATTTATTACCAACCACAAAAGCCAACACAAGCCGAATGGACACTCGCCACCAGCTGCTCCCATACTCTCCCTCCCTACCTCCATGCTCCACCATTAGCAGCCTCTAGCTGCAGGGGCTACAAGATAAGCCGACTTTCCTGTTTGCATTGCGGTGCTGTTGAGGTGACTTTGTTGCCACTTTGTGTCAGTGACGTCAGGCGTGTCAGAGCCCTCTGACCTGAGCACTCCACTGCCTCCCATCTACAGTTTGTCATCTTCCCGTGGGGAATAGCAGCAGGTCAGTCTGTTACCACAGACCCTACCCATACGCCATCTTTTTCACTCTAGACCTATTCTCCTCATCGAGATGGATTGTCCTGGTTCAGCTGTGGCTGCCAGCTGTAACAGAGGCACTCAGATGGATGCAAGCCACTTGAGGAGTTGCCGTGCTCCACAATAGAACATCTGCCTCACTCAGCTGGTAGTGCTGTTCTTGTGTAATGAGACACAGCAGTGGAATAAAACACATTTGCAAAGGCGGGGCGGGGTATAAAAGAGGGAGCAGTGGTGCAGGTGCCTAAATACGGCATCCTTCTGGAGTCACATCATTCAGCCCTTCAAACCCCTATTCGTGTGCACATTGTTTCATTTGCAGAGCATTTTCTTGTTGTGGAGGATAGCTTGAATGAAGCTCCCATTGGCTTTTGTTTGCCCATGTGACTGCTTTAAACAAATAAACAAAAAAGTTCATTTTTGTTGCATAAGCTGGAATATTCAGACACAGGGTGACAAAGAGCACAGATTTCAGGATGACGCAAACGTCATGGTTGAATATCACATCCAAGTGCCATTAGAAATTCAGACACCACTGCATTAGGATAAACAGAAAAGACAGCAAATCTTTAGCACCACTTTTCAGTATATCACTTCTACTGAGGTGTCATTAATAGCATGGCATTAGTGAATTCTCTGGAGTAAACTGGAGATTATGTCTGGCAGCTGCTTTAAATGCATCAGGAATTAAATGATGAAAAACAAACAAAGCTCCGCTCAGTTTGGCTTGAATCTGCCTTGAAGACTGAGTTGTGAAGAAGAAAATTCAGCAACAAACACCCCCATGTTTTAGTTTTATTATGTGTAGCAGCTGATTGCTGCTGCACATTCTTCACTCTGATGCCACTGTTGCTTTCCCAGTTGTTCAGTTGTTAAGGTGCTCTGAATCGTGAGACAAAGAAAAAGAATTGTCTGTCTTGGACGGAAATTCAATGACCAAATTAACAGAAGTTGCTGACAAGAATTTGCTGCTGCCGCGTTTAATGGCCCAGAGTTGTTATTGACTGGAACAATGGGAAACCATTTTAATGATTTGGAACATACTGTAAGGCAAAAGGCTTTTTATGGTTTCGATTTTGTCAGTACTTTCTTTAGTATCTTCACGGCCTTAGAGGGTCTGTTGTGAAGAATTTCTCTCTTGACCCCCTACCAGGGTGAAGCCTTTGTAGTTTTGAAGAGTGGATTCTATGGATAAGGGGAAGAAGCAAGTTCACAAGGAATGGGAAGCTTGACGTTTGACTTTGATCCCCTCTGATCTGGAATCCCAAACACACGTGCAGTTCGGCCAAAAAATGTTGATGAGCTGACCGGCTTCTAGATCTATCACTCTTCTTTTTACTCGCTGTCAACAAACAAATTGCATTTGATCGCATTCAAACCTATCTTTAATCTTAAAACCAGGGAAGGAAGAACAAATTTAATTGCTTTGCAGAAGGAGAGCAGAGCTGATTAATATCATCTCATATTGGGGGAAAGAAAAACAAGTGATGAAATAAGCAATTCCATATTAATTGCTGTCCCCAGAAACACAATCAGAGTTCTGTGTTTTAAACATTTTGGATAATTTCTTTACAACATCTGTCATACCTGCTGTTTGACACAAATCACTTGCCACTCATCTATTCATCACGGATTTGGCAGGACAGCCCCATTTCCCTCAAGGGGAAATGGATTTTCCTGAAATACCTAGGCCATAAAAAGTGTAATAGATGCATAAATAAGCACAGCCAGACACAATCTTATTATAATCAGGAAATAAACATATTCATCATCTCAATTAAAGGGTTTCATGGGGAAATTTGTCAGCATGGTCTTGATCCACAAAGACATACATCGTTAGAGGTAATTTATTTGATGCAAAAAGCACTCTTGTGCAAATCCAACATCTTGTTTTTTCAAACGTGTAATCACATTGTCGTACACTACTGGGTATTAACTAGTTCATTTAAATACAAAATGAAGATGGTCACAGTTGGCTCACATCTCAGGGACCTTTGGCTTTGTAACACGACGCAGCACTCAATCTCTGCACTGTTTGATGAATGCGGTCAGGGTCATAGTATTGCGATAGGCTCATTAACCAATCACACACTCTTGTTAACACAGTCAAAACCAACGGCGACTCTGGAGATGCTCTGCTTAATTGCTAACAGCACAAAGATTTATCAGTGTTTTTACAATGATTTAATTCTCTTTAAAGTGTCCGAGCACATCCATCGTATGGGCAACACCATTTACAAGCCTTGTTTACAGTGATCTTCTGCCTTTGTTCATATTGAATAACCAACTAATGCTATAAAAATAGCATCGTGTACAAAAGGAGGAGGGAGGCTGCTCTGTTAACGACCTCAGCTGCATTTACAAGTGGAGATGCTGAAATTACAAGCACATGTGAATAATCCATCAAACTATATATTGAGTTTCTCACAGTGGCCTTTGGAAACGATATTGACCCTGATTGATCTGTGTAGGCTCACGTAGAAAGACAAGCCACAAGCCATTATTTTTGTGTTGTTTTTCTTTACATTTCCTTTTGCATTGTATTTTTCTTTTCATGACGGCCAAGTCACATTAGGTTTGTTCTAAGCTCTAAATAGACTCAATAATCAGCCTCTCTGTGCTTCCTGCATGCCATTTCTATGGCATGCAGGAAGCAGTAATTGGCCATTTTGAGTCTCGCTGATTTACAATCTTTAAAACGTTCTCTGTAGATTTTCATTTGCAAACCCTGTGATGCTTTACAGCTTCATGCTGTCTCGTCCCGAGCATCGCCGCAACCAAATGACCACCATCTCTGAGGTATTAATTCATAGATTGCCTTTAATTATCATCAAAGCCTGATGTGCTGAGACCCCATTGAACTGGCTTGTAAAAAAGAGGTTTGAGTAACTGATCCATTAAATACAATGATAATGTGATTATAATCAATATTGTTCTCTGGAAGCATTACTAATATATTGGGTTACAGGACTGATGGAATCATATTCAGATGAAATGACATAAAATTAATGATGTGTAGATTGGAGAAGGAAGAAATTAAACCTTTTGAAATAATATCTGTGGCTGCACACCGCAGCTTGTTTGATTGAGCTTCCATTTCAATTCATTCATATCGAACGAGCTGAAATATGTTTTAGACATTGCATAATGTTGATATAAAGCAGCGCCGGTATTGATCTCTTTTCTGCTATAATAGCTGGAATTAATCACATTAGTTCACAAAGTCATTGTTTCAGTCGTGGCTTTTCTTAAAATAATTCTTTATCTGTAAATGCCCATCAAAGCCACTGAGCATTTAATCTGGCAACAAAGACCATGTTAACTAATGAATTTATATCATAACTTTGAACATTCCTTTGCTCAAGAAAGTATCTGGAGTGGTGCTACAGCATGCAGCGAATTACAGTTAGAGAATAAGCACAGATTTTACAGTGTTACACATTTTAATCTTCATCTTGTTTTCGCTTTAGTTAGTGATCTGAAGAAAAAAAAAACAGACGACAGATGTTGTTTAATGTAGGGATCCAGTTATAGGCATCAGAGAACAGTCAACAGCAAACATGAATATTGTTGCAGAAATACTTGCACAGAAGTTGCTGAGAAAACATTAGGGGCCAACCAAGGATACTGTTTGGCAGTCGACACTCAAGCTGTGTGGAAAATCTTTTTTATGGTACCTGCATTTCTCTATAGCTAAAGGTAAATGAACCCATACTTTCAGGCAATGTCACAAAAAGGTATGATTACATATTCAAGAAATAGATATTATGGTTTTGAACAAGAGCGTGTGAATGAATGGACCGTAAAAGCTGTGATGCCGGTCATTTGGCAAGTCATCAGTTCTTAGTCACATTGCACATGCAGAAGGTGGGCGAAATTGGATGACAGAGCCACATCTTGCTCACCACGGCTGAATCATATCTCTCATCCCCATTTGGCAGCACACAGAAGTGCTTAGCTCGTCAGGGTGCCAAGTACGTTTCTGCCTGCATGAATATTGGTATGATATCCGAGGGTGAAAAAATGTGAAGAGACAGCTCTGCAACTTATGTCTGTGTTAGTTTCTGTGAGTGTGTTAAGCATGCAAATGTATGTATCGGGCTAGTTTTACAGAATATGGCAGAAATGGCATATTACAGCACATGCATAAGTTGGATTTCATTAGCATATAATAATTACCTGAAAATAAGAGCTGTTATGATTATAATGCGAGTAAGGAGAGGGTGAGCAAGGTTGCAACCAACTACACTGATGGATGCCACTAAACCCTACACACTGGTGCCTTAAATAATTGTTTAATGCTGTGTGCATATCAGTAGGTACTGATGACCACTTTGTCAGCCTCTGGTGAATGGAATTGAAAGTGAATGTGTTTGAACAGTTAGAACAGCTGATCCAAGCTCAGTCCAACTTTAAAGCGTCTGAACTCACTGAATCATTTCCACTCATGCTACCTCGACATTTTCTGAAGGACAGGAAATGAGCTTTCACTGCAACCCTCTCAATTTCCTCACATCTCATCAGCCATCAAGGTCCCCTGTTGCAAAGAGTTACTGGAATCAATGTTTTTTTTTGTCCAATGGCGAGTTTCAAGCATGGAAAACATTACCCTCACTGGCACTAAGTGGTTGGGAACTACTGCCACTATGATTTCTCTGAAGGCAGCTGCCTCCTCAAGTGGACAGCCATGTAATTTAAGGGCACCCTAATGCAGCCTTGATGCCACCTCATTAGGTAAAGCTCCTTTTAAGCATTCAGTCCAGCGTCTCAATCCACTGATAACTTGTTCAAACTATGCCTCAAGCCTCATGATATATGTTAAGTACTTTAGACTGAAATATTTAAGGGGATTAAAGAGATCTCCTTTAATGCAGTAGGGAGCTGAAAATGAAAGAAAGTAGAATAGAGTATTGTACTGAAACTTAAAAGTACGAAATTGGTTTGCCACGTTCATAAGAACATCAGAGAGAGAATGTTGGTACAAAACAGTAACATCAGCTTGTGGTATGTACAATAGTTAATGACAATTAGCAAAAACAATAAAAAAAACATCAAGACCTTAAGGCACATTGTTAAAGTAAAGATCAGACTACATGTGCAGCACCACACTTAACAAGAAAGATTAGTGAACAGACTACAGTAGCAACATAAAACATGTGTAAAATGCAGGTAACAGATGTGCTATAGGGCGTCTTCACTGAAGATTGCTTTCTGGAGAAGATACAGTTTCTTTTCTTTTTTTCATCCTTGCTTGTCCTTTATCTAACTATAGTAACTCTGTTTATAATACTCTGTAGAACCAAACAAAAAAGTGTTTAGCGAGAGGCTATCCAGCATTGTTTCCACATAATTAAAGTTGACAGCAGTTTTAAAATGCTGTCCCCTGACTGGCTGGGTTATAAAGTTTGACTTTGACTAGTTTTTTGGGGGGTTTTTTGTGGGTTTTTTGTTATACAGTCCAAACCATGTATTTTGCAGATTTGGACAGACTCTAAAGAAGCATTATTGTAACACTGTACTAAAACTGAAACATCGGATCAAATGCAGCAGCTCTGTGTGATACTGGTACATGCTCTCTGTGGTCTATTAGAAAAGTATTTTATCCGAAGAACAACCGCACTGTTAAAAGTAAGAGGGTGCAGGCTTTGCAGTAAAAAGTGTGGTCTCAGGGTTTTACAGGCTGAACTAAAATTTCAAACCAAAACTTTTACAAACAGCAGAAGTGAGTGCTCTTGTTCTAAAATCAATATGTGATATAGCTTCTGATTTCAGGCACAATATTGGAATATCTCCAAGACCTTAGAACAGTGTGACTGTCCAAGAAATGTCCAACAAAGTTTTCCCAGATGTGGAGCCTTTTTAGACTGTAGCTCCGGCACTGCATATCTGAACAATATAGTGGTAAAAGCTACTATTATTGATCTGATGACATTGGCCTGGTAATCTTATGTACTAGTATGAAAGAAGTGCCTTCCTAAACACATTTTATTTTTTCTACTAATAGGTTGTGTATGTGTTTTTGGTATTTGTGTTTTGTCGATATTTTAAAGACCTGGCACTTTCTGCCCACATCTCACTTTTTTTGGATTGAAATTGGTCTGATGGTCTTTTTATTGGCAGCTGATGAAATGAAAACAAAATGGGAATTTAGTATGAGAATCAGGATATTCTAATTTACTAAAAGTACATTGTTATACAAAATAAATAGCAGATTTTTTTTTTTGACAAATAATATCTTTAGTCTAAAACTGTGGATACCATCAGCCATCAGAACAGAGCTATATTCCTGCATTCATTTTTGTGTTGTTACTACACTAATCAAAAAAATTGGCTAGAATTGCTGCACTGACTTTACGCAACACTCTAAAACAACTATCTTCAATTTTGTGCAAAAAAAGGCCCCTCTTATTGTATATTCTTTATCATGATGATATGTAATCCATGCATCAAACAGAGTCATAAAGCCATATCAAATCTGCGTAATCTGTGTTGAGTTGCATGACATGATTATTCCTAACAGACATGCTTTATTTGTAGTCACCATGTGTGTGATCGTTGACCCCCAACTTTAATTTAGATTGGTTGATCAGGTTATTGTTAGTTTGCATTGATGAATTCACATTGTCATTTAGGAGCTATATGATGATTAGTTGTAGTCTTGCAACTACACTAAGAGTTCACAAACAAATAGTGCAAAAATGGTGAGCTTTATACCGACTGTCAGCCTCCTGCATTATCAGACAAATGTGTTTACATGGCTGTTCATAGCTTTAATGTGATAATTATTTACATATTTATATGTGCTGACTGATGCAGTCCTGGTGGCTATAATCCAGTTCACCACTGTGTTAAACTGGTTGTGAATACTTTATTGCGGAGGAAACTGGTAGATGGACGTTGAAAGATGATTATACAACACTGTAGTTCCTCTCCTCCAGAGCCAGAGTGTGAGAAGTCATTTGAAAGTGACCAAGCCCCCTCAAACAGCGATTTACCAAGCCACAGGGATGAGTCTACACGAGGTGGGTCCACAGGGAGAGAAGGACAGATGGAGGCAAAGATAGAGACAGGGAGAAGATGAGTGGGAGGAGAGCTGACCCTTAATTTACTCTCTGAGCAAATTTTTAGGGAGGGTATTACAGCAGTAATACTTTAACTCCTATTGCACCCAACCCTTTTCTTGACAGCAGCAATTTTTGCACACTGCATTTGTATACTCCCCACCACTCCTCTGAGTGAAAAAGTACACTCCATACGCCGAGAGCGGGGCTGCTATTAAAGCTGTTACTTCTTGCTATGTGGGCTGACACAACTTGAAAGTATGTGGCCATTAAATCTGAAAATAAAACGTATTTGAACTGACAAGGTTCTTCCTCCCTGTTGCCTTTTCTGTTTTTGTTTGTTTGTTTGTTTGTTTTGTTTTTTTTACGTTGTAGTCAAAGCTGGAATGAAGCTGTATATTTACAGTCGTAGATTTGAAAACTCCTGGGTCTGTTTAAATTGTTGTTGAAGAACCAATACCTCTATTGTTGATACTGTGGACTTTTATTTAAAAAAAATAGTGCTGCGACAATATTATGTATTTCACTGAGCACCTCTTTTCCCCCGGTAGTGCATGTAATTAAAAGTTTAATTTGCTAATCGAACTGAAGAAGTTGTTATTGTGCTTGTGCTATGCTTATTTAAGCACTTATACAAATATTTTGCTGGTACATTCAGTTTTTTTCCCCAATGGATTTGGATTAATAAGATTCTAGTAAAATAGGCTTCAAGATGTAGTTTGAGTGCCATTAATTGCAGCATGATAGCCCCTGTTGGAATATGCTGAAATGTTTTAAATTAATTGACACGCTTCTCTATTGCTATTTAATTTTCAATTTATGTTTATGTTCTTTGCGTGAATATTAGCAATGTATCAGTCAAAGATGTTTCCACATGTTAATGCCTCTTATTTTCACCAGATCACCGATGTCCTGGCAATAGCAGAACATGTGACCAGCACCTGGAAGGTATCCCAGAGTTTACATGGAGCATAGTGGCCGCCGGGGACCTGCGGGGGGAAAGGAACGAGAAAATCGAAAAGAAGGCAGGAAGTCCCCAGGGGTGGGAGGAAGGTAAGAACGAAGGTATCACGTTCCCCCTTTTCAAGGGAATTTCATTTTTCAACAAACTTCCGCAATTTACCGCTCCTCAGACTTTGATTTGCCCCACACTTTATGAAGAATACATCAGCCATTACTTTTTAAACAGCTTTTTTGAAGTCATTGTCAGTTTTGTCGTGGCAAGCTTTTTTTGGTGCTGTGCATTATGGGATACCACTCCGTTCACTTTAAGCTACCTACCTTATTATGTCAGTGCTGAAATATGATGCCAAACAGGCACTAAAATAATCTCACTTTTTTGCCCTTAATTCACATTTGCTATTGAGTGCTATTGAGATATTACTTTTCACAAGGTTTTCTCAGGTAAAGAGCTCAATATAGTTAACTGAGCCAGTAGTCTGCAACACTCTGTAGGCCTGCCTTCAAATCTTCCATATCCTTCAGCATCATTCATTTTCATACCTTGGAAGATGAGAAAACAGTTTCTGTCATTTTATCTCCTGAGGTGATGGTGAAATGAAGGGAGACAGAGGGCTCTATTTATTTCCTTAAATGTTTTTTTTTTTTTCTTATCATGAGCCCCAAGCCTGAAACCAGATGGCTGGATGAAAAGAAATATACTGACTGGTTAAAAAAAAAAAGAAGTTAGTGTGACCAGACTGGAGAAATGATGTCAATCCTGGACAGTGTTTAAGTTGTAAATGAATGCAGAAGATGTGTGAATGCTTATGTATGTATGCGTGTGCTGTTGCGTTATGAAACTGATACTTTTGCCGTATGAAACAACCATTCTGGCAACTTGTCCAGGGTGTACCCCGCCTCTCGGGGTCAATGTCTGCTGCAGTAGGCTCCAGCGACCCTAGTGAGGATAAGCGGTTACAGAGGATGTACGTATGTAATGTTTCTTTGTCTCTATAAGGTTATATTTAAATTGGGGTTTCAAATATGCATCTGTTTAGTAACATGTCACAGTAATGTCCTGCTTTTAGCAGCAACAAAGTAATATAACGTGTTACTAATACAATTTTGTTAATGTTACATTTACTAGTAGTAACACTTACCACTACAGTTAGGCGATTGGACAATTTGGCTATTTGGCTGAATTCAGTGAACTGTACGATGCCAGCAACAGCAGAGAGAAGAAGTGGAGGAAAAAACGGCACGTCGAGCCAGAATATTTTCACATCTAACTTTGTGAAGTGAGGGATTATTTTGACCAAACCAGTTAGTAATTATTTGTGTTTATTGTGAGTTTGTTTTATGATGAATTAAACATGTAATTAAGTTTAATTATCCACCTCCACCAGGGCACTGCAATCACTGCTCATTTAAAAATAAAAAAAAAGTCTAGGCTAATTGTTCTATATCATCACACTATTGTTAATGAGTGATTTTAATACAAAGTGCTAACCACTGCATGTGAATGTATGAATGGGCTACACAATCGCATCAGTGGTTATTTTGGTGAAAGTATTGCATTGCTCTATACAGTAATAATGTAAAGTAACTTATTACATTTAAATGAAACTAACAAGCCCGTTATTCTGAAAGTCCAACACTGCTCTGTAATATGATAAGTGCATAAAATATTCTATTATTGCAGTGACTATAGGATCACTGTCGATCAGTTAAAGCCTTGACAAAAATATTAACAGAACGCGTTTCTCATTACACTCACTCATTATTGAGTCAGTCTTAAGGATTCTAAATCCCCAGGACCGGATCCAATTAAAAATGCGTATGATATGCATACATATTAAAGAGATTATCTATAAAGCAATATAATTAAAGGGGACATCAGACCTTTGTGGTCTTATCCCTGACCCTATAACAGCTACAGTTAAAGTCGTGCATGTATAAGTGCAAAATAAATGTAAAAAAAATTAAAGAAAACAAAGCTGATCATGATTGAAGGTAGGTGATGCAGAGTACAAAAGAAATATATGTGCATAATCATGTTCAAGCCCTCACTTTGCCACAATGCAGTTGGCGTGTTTTGAATAATTGAGCTGGGCGAGCTGCTGTCTCCACACATTTCACTGGCGCTTGCAATTTAAAAGGGATGGAAATAAGGGATGAATACTTAATAGCTGTGATCTGTGGAATTGCCAGAGCTGTTTTCTACAGTATCTAAGTCTTCTGCTGTAAGATGTTCAGCTTTGGAGCATGTAAACAGTGTTTCCTTTATCCAGAAATGCCACTAGTTAGCATTAGGTTGTGCAGACACAAGCCTCTCTGAGGTCTCATAGATCAAGCACATGTCCCGCTAACATAAACAGGGGCTTTACGCTGCTATCTATTGGTACCCCTATGCTGCATATGATGCCCACTACTAAATAATGAATACCCTTACCGTGTAAAGAATAAAATATTGCAAAACCACTGCTGGAACTAACGTTTCTTTCCCACTGCGACTGTCTGCATTATTGAATTTGTCCATATCCTGTAGATCCCGTTCCATTTTTTTTTTCTGTAAATTATTGTTTAAAATGAAATGTAGCTTTAATGCACACAATGTCAGTCATTATCATGATGTCCCTGGCCATCACTGACATATGACTGAAGAAACACAGTGCACCCTACTCCCCTAAGGCTATGTGGGGGTGGTTAGCCCCATTCGAACTCTGGGTAAAGTAAGTAATGAGAACAGCATGAGGCAACGGTGCCCTTGGCATGGCAATTAGCATGAAAGACGATGCTTAACATTTAGATCAAGAAAAATCACAGCAGTAAGCTTAGATTGGTTTGACACATTAGCTCTTTCAGTAGTGAGAGGGCACACTGAAGTGTTTCTCCACAGTGGCTGACTAACAGGTGGTGACATGCAACAGCAACCGTTGAAGGAGGTAAAGCTCAGGAAATATACATCCACTCAATCAAACCATGCAAAAACTATCTCAGCGCCAAATGCTTCTCCTGTGACATTAATCGGGTTGATTGAAAATGAGTCACCTCTGTCAAGTGCAATCCAGACAGGTTCTGAATCAGGACACTGTGGAAGAAAATTATGTGAAGGTATTTGGCTTCTTCTTTCTGCGCTGAGCGGGTCATCTCAATTCCATGACTGCCCCCAGTGTCTCCTGCCAAAGACAGTGTGTATATGATTACACATTGATTTCTCGCTCCCTCACACAGAATACAGAAGCATGAGTTGGAGCCTGGAGCTGACTGGCAGGAGGAGATATCCAGTAGGATGCTGTTTGCTGGAGCTGTTGATTTGTTTGTTTGTAATAGAGTGGCCCAAAGTGCTGTCTGTCATCTTGCCAACACAAGGAGTCATCTGGATTTTCCTAGCTGGGCTGAGCATTACAGGATTCAGGATAAAAAGGCAAAATGCAGAGGGAGCTACGGCTTACATAAGCTAATGTTCTTATCCTACAGTGGTTTTAATGTTCAGAGTTGAGACAAACACTGGCAGCATTGATCTCATTGTATGCAATTAAAACAGCTGCCACAGATGTACGGCATATAATTAACACGTGAAAAGACTATGAAACATAAAAAAGCACGTTTTAAATTAAGTATTTTGAGCTATGACTCTGAATCATAACTTAATTGATCTCTTTGGCAAAATGTACGAGTTGTGAAATTACCATTATTCTATGTTTTGTGTAAATAATTATATCTGCTCTATGTTTTTGAATGTGTGGCTTAGTAGGAGATATTATACTACCAGGCAAACAAAAGCACTGCATGGAAATAGTCTACTGTGGAATTGTCCAAAGGACATTAGTACAATAATAACAGACATTATTGATTGAATACATTTTGTATGTGCCACATGTACCATTTCATTTTTATTGCTGTATGAGTATGACTGTACAGCCAGGTATTGAGTATTGAAAGCCTATTTGCAGCCCTCAGGTACTACATTTAGTGAATATGGATAGCTCATTCAATGGTTGATTAGATCTACAGTACATACATACAAACACCAATGCATGAAGCAGGAGCAGAAATCATGTTTTCGCTGAACTTGACTAGCACAATGACAGCCGATTCGTCCTTAGTTACTTTTTAACCAACTGAGATAATGCACAGATTTTGGGCTCAGTCATTATGTATCTGCCCTTTGGGAAGAAAGGGCAGATTTGTGAGGCCTTGTGGTAATACCTTACTGGACCCTTTCAGGAGGACAGAAAAGCTTGGGTTGACTCAGTCCATGCACAGTCCAGAAGACAGAAATTGGTAAAGAACATTGCAGGTGATCGTTATTCATTGGAAGCTCCGCACAAAGTTTTGTCAAGTTTGATGTAAAATGAGAAGATGAAAACTTGTGATGCCATCATCACTTTCACCTCTACCCAGTGAGATTGCATCTGGACGGATCAATGGTCCCAGTTGCAACGCAGACAGTAAAAGCCATCCAGTTCTTTTTTTCCTGCACCCAGGACCCTTCTTATCTGAGCAAATAATTATGAACCATTACCTTTGGATGAGAGGCAATTTGTTCTACTTATCTGTTTTGGAACTGAAACATAATAGCCCTGGCAAGACTGTGCTCTAGGTTTGGCTTCTCCATGTGCAACCTGACCTGAAGCATGGCAAAAAAAAAACAAGACACAGGACAAATGATACCCTCATGCAGCACACTTGGCCTGTCAGACCTGTGTGTGTGTGTGTGTGTGTGTGTGTGTGTGTGTCTGGGACTAAACAGCCAAGTATTAAGAATTGAAGAGTTTTCTTACAAGTAGAAACTAAAACTTTGCTAGGCAAGCCCAGCTCACCTAGACGGGAGATCCCTACTAATGTAGGGAACATTGAACAGTGAAATATTTAATCCATGACCTTTTGTCCAGAACAATCCCTCCTGTGGTGTATGTTTGTCTGTGTATGTCTTCCTTTCCAAAAGGGTAAGAAATCCATTATTTTGTGAAATGGCCTGACCCATAAAACATGTGATAGAAAGAAATGTGCTCTGACTCCTGACTATTTAGTGACTACTGACTAGTATAATGGCAAACCAGTTTATATAGAAATAAAATAACAAGTAATAAAACATATACACATTGTTAGCTACTGTATAATTTATTGTTTCTGTATTTTAGTATAAACATATATTCAATTCCAGCTTTAACTTCTTTAAAAAGAAAATACCTCAACATCAGCATCAACTTTGTAGGCCTCCAGAGAGGTTAAGGTCAGAGAATCTTTTGTATAATCAGAGAAAAAGCCCAGCTTGTTAACACAACATAGAGAATGTCCAGCCTACCAACAAGCAGGAAGAAAGCTAAATATGCCTAACCTCACATCTGAAAAAAATGACTTCTCTTTGTGTCTCCTTTTTTTCTCTTTCGGTTTTTCTTTGCTATTATTTCTGCGGTGTTGGATGTACGTAAATGTATTCATTAAAACCAGTCAAGAATAGATCTCTTCTCTTGCATGGTTGATATGTTGGAGCTAATACACCGTAGTCACTCCAGATTTTCCTGCCACGGGAGTTCCAAATCCACTCTTCTCCTCATATAACCAGCATATGCTATTAAAAATGCTGCTCATGCCTGGGGAACCAACTTTGAATAATGTCACTAAAGAATGTACCTGCAGATATAACAGTGCAAGTTAAATGTAAAACGAGGCCACTCACTCATTTCCAGAGGGAGTCACCATGACATCAAAGGAAATATATCAGGACAATTTGTTGCGTTGTTTTCTTGCCTCCATTTCACTGCACCATCATGTTCTGCATGTGCATTTTAACAGTAGGGAGTCATTTAGTGACTAAAAGGAGATTAGGAGAAGATAATGGACTATAACATACAGCACACCACAGGAGTCTGATGTCAAAATGGGCAGAGCACCTTATGTAGATTAGGGGTGAATCAGTAGAATGCACTTTACACTGAAAAGCCTTTTTATACAGTAGGAGTATACCTTAGGGAAATGCAGTTTTTAACAGAGGAGGCTATTCTAAGAGAGGTAATGCTCCGATTATCACAGTAGCAAGGGAATATCTCAGCTGGTGTTGAAGGTTAAGGGCTAGGTAGTAGGTGTGCAGATAGTGAATTTCTAAAGGCTGATAGAATACTGATATTTTGGAGCAGGAACTGTTGAACTAAACAGTGTTTTAACAAGGAACCAGGATGCCAGTCACAGTGCACATCTGACAAAGATAATAGTTTAGTTACCAGCCAACCCTACAAAGGACCCATGTTTCTCAATACATGGTTGCTTTACAGTCACTAACAATCAGGTATTTTAAAAGGCACCAGCAGACAACGAACAGCACAAAACACACAAGTAAAACACACACAAGTCGACCACAGTCCCCTTTGGGATCCCAGAAAGAAAACAAAAATACTCAGTTTGAGACATGCAAACGTTGGCCAATTAAAACATATGCTTAGTGATTCTCTAGTTTTAGTCCAGTAACAACGCTGTCCACATTTAAGAGTACTATCCATAGTGGAAACAGAAAACAGACTGGGTTTGGATATGTACTTTTTTGATGGAAACATGGCAATAGTATTCTTCTCTCACTTTCAGTCAACATACTCGTTCAGTATTATATACTAGCTACTAGCGGACTAGTACAATGTAAAATGCACCTCGTTTAGGAATATGAGGAAGAGTGTCAGGTTCTGTGTCTGAACTGGAAACCCCAGGACTCCCCCAAGTCCTTTTTCCTTTCAACTTTCATTTCTGAGAAACATCAGCTTACTTAGAATCTCACTGCTAATAAGTTTATATAGATTAGCCAAGGCTACTTTTCTCTTTTCATCAATGAGTAAACCTCGAGGGCTTTCCTGAGCCTAGAGGTTACTGCATTATGGAGACCCAAGAGACTATTTTCTAATACACCTTCTAACCTTGAAGTCCTGACTCCTCCATCTTGTCAAGTCCTGTATGTTGTAAGAATACCCGGTAACCATTCTATTGTCAATAATCCAACACATGGCCCACATTCAACCCTGCTTCTTAATGAACTGCCCTGTGCTACAAAAACAAGGTCAACGGAGTGTATCAGCACCGCACTGAGCTCATCGCTTTACTCGCTGTGTTGGTTCAGTAATATATTACCCTGATTGTCTGAAGTTGCAACTTAATTACCCTAGCCCTCAATAACATCACTATTACCTCATCACCTCTTCATGGTTGTTAGGAAGTAACAAGAAAATCTTCTGCTTCATGGGAAGCTGATATTCTTTATAGTTGTAAATTCATGGAGTATAGGCTAAATTACTTTGTTACTGCCGTGAAAAAAAACTGAAAGCTAAAGAAAATACAAGATTTAACGACAAAATCTTTATGTATCTTTTCATGGTCTCTGATTGATCAGCTCTTCACTCCAACAGAGGCCGACACTCTTTCAAGCAAATGTTGTCTGGGAATAATAATTACCTGTGTAAGCTACGGAGCCGCTGTCATTGTCTGTTCTCTCACTCTCTCGTGTTTAATGAACTACAGTTAAAAGACAAATAACACAGAAGGAAGCAATTACAAGTACAGCATACCGACAGAAAAAAAAATCTCATTATCTCAGCGTTCATTCCGATGTAATTAGGATACAGTTTGTAGACTATCCAATTAGTATTCCTGTGCTATGTTGTTGACATCTCTCCCAAAGCACGTGTATTGTGTGTCTATGTATGTATGTGTATTGTTTTAACTGGCCTACTGCCCGTGGTTCCAATCATGAATGCCTTAAGGGGAAAGGAACATAGAATTATCCAGCTAATGTGTCACTACTGGCCCTTGTGATATGTATTATTAAGTCACGATAAAATTACTGTTTTGTCAGAATGGTCAGTGTATGGTAGCAGTTATCTTGATTTCTAACCATTACAAAACACTTTGGTTGATGATGGCATGTTGAAGTACTACAGAACTTTTCATTTTTGTGCCAAGCACTTTAAAAGTATGGAATTCAAACCTAGTCAGTCAAGTACTCCAAATGCATTTCTCACTCTGACATTAGGTGAATTTATCTTAAACGCCCCTCACATTGTCTTGAGTGGATCATCGATCCTTAAAGGTCAGATCAATTGGTTTCTTTAGAACTAGTGTTTTCCATACTCAATACCATACCCATACTTATATCCTCCCTGCTGCCAAGATATCTGTCTTTAATCAATCAGCCTATTGATCATCACCCGAACATGGGCAAGGAGGATGTGTGTGTAATGTTGAAATGGACCACATGTTGGAGCCATATTGAATCCTGGAGGTATAATTAGAAAATATATAAACTTGGTTTCAGTTAATTGTGGTATTTCTATTTATAAAAACAAATTATTATGAAGGAAATGATCTAAGCCATCCTAGTTTAAAATGTATAAAGGTGAGAAATGTTTCTTTTATTTCAACCTGATGGTGACGTCTGTAATGCGCCTCCCACAGACAGGCTATTTAATTTTATCAAGGAATGTTTTGGAGTTGTTATGGACGGAGTGTTAAAGTTTTCCGACCACACACTCATGCCGAAATGTTTTTGGACCTTGCTTGTTAAGTTACTCGTTTAATTTTGTTTTATAAGTTTTGAAAGTCAACCGGAGATTTATGTTCAATAAATGACTTGGATGAGCGTCGTCTCCGCGCGTGCTTACTAAAACGTGTGTCGGTAACTCTGCACCCTAACCTCCACTGCCTCAAAGAGGAAAACTGAAAGGATTAGGCAGTACATACTCCTGTATTTATTTTTCACAGAAATGCATTTCTCACTCTGACATTAGGTGAATTTATCTTAAACGCCCCTCACATTGTCTTGAGTGGATCATCGATTCTTAAAGGTCAGATCAATTGGTTTCTTTAGGACTAGTGTTTTCCATACTCAATACCATACCTATACGTATATCCTCCCTGCTGCCAAGATATCTGTCTTTAATCAATCAGCCTATTGATCCTCACCGGAACATGGGCAATGAGGATGTGTGTGTAATGTTGAAATGGGCCACATTTATCCATGGAATTACCTGGGCTTGGCTAAACTGTGCACTGGAGCTCAACCCATTTGTACAACTGAACTAAACTCATGCCAGCAGCAGTTCACAGAACTGTTCGTGGCATGAGTTCCTGGAGGTCAGCAGCTGGAGGGAAGTGAGGAGATGATGTTGGGTTGAGTGGTGGGGTGTTTCAGTTCTGCAGGGGCATGTGCGGGTCTTCACGGAATTTCTCTTTTCTCTCAGCTGCGTTACGTTTGATTAATTACACTCTTTTAATGGTGTCTCCCTGAAGGCTCCTCTTTTGGTGAGAGAGCATCCACAAGATCACACACACTTCACACACCACACACATACATTAACACACACACACTCGCACACCCTTAGTCAGTGTGTCGCAGTGCAGGACTCCCTGTGGCTGTGATCAGACACATTTCTGCTTCATTGGGGACCTGCAGAGGTGAGTGGAGGGTCTGATTCATCCTCCATCTTGGACAGGGTTCTTGCTCTAGTTCCCCTGCTGGTCTTTGAAGCATCTCACATCAGAAACTCCTGTGTGTTTCTAAGCTTTCTTGCAGTTCTTGCACTTTGTACACTTTTTCGCTCCCTCAGTTTTTCACGTCAGCCATCCGAAGCTAAGATAAAGACACCTGAGCTCAGCAACAAATATTACCTCTTTGCCCTGCTCATTCTTTCCTGGTTTAGTTTCAGTTTTATTTGTCATATTTGTCATATTTGTGTTAAGTTAACACAAGGTCAACAGTACAATAAAATTAGAAAAACAGGTCACCTTAGCATTAAGAGCAATAGTTGCAATAGAAGTGGATAGTGAGATAAAGAAATTGAGTAAATAAAAAGCAGAATGATATGAATAAAATATAAAAAGAAAACTATTTAGGTATTATACGTATACTATACACTGTATAAATGTGAAAGGGTGTGTAAAAACTGTTCTTAAGTCTGGTATGTGCAGCCATGTTACTGTAACATCTGCCAGATGTTAAGAACAGTCTGTGAGCTGAGTGGCTGTGGTCCTTCCTGATGCTGTGTGCTATCGGAAGGTATGGGTTTGAAGAATGGGTTTATGATAGTATTTTGGGGGAACCTTCTTCATGCTGGCTCTGGTAAAGTCTCCCAAAACTATGAATGCAGCCTCTGGGTGAGAGTTCTTCAGCCCATTTATAATCCTATACAGCTGGTCCAGGGCTAAAGATTTATTGTGTATGGATGTAAACCATTGTGAGGAAGACTAAACTGAACTCTCTGGGGAGATAAAAGGGTCTAGCTCTGATGGTCAGTAGCCCCAGAACCGATAAACAGTGCATTGTTAAGACACGGACATCCATCCCAGGAGTTAGCCATAAAGCTCTTCCCTTCAACTTTCTTTCTGAGTCCTTCTGTCATGCCGATAGAGAAACCCTCTGGAGTGATGACACGCGCATGTTGATCTCCAGCCACATCTTAGTGAATGCCACAACACAGCAGGATGTCCCACTGGTGTTTAATCTGTGTATGTATCTCCAAAAGTGTTGGATAAGGTGTGTCAAAGTATGTATAAAAAGGAGACAATTATAAACAAGTAGGTGTACAAAAGTTCACTGATTTGAGGCTCTGCATGAAAACATACATACATTTCTAAACCTCTTAACCTTGAAGGCTTATTGTGCATTACAGCACTACATGGCAGTCCTGGCAGTGAAAACTTAAAATTCTGCTTAGTTTGTGTTGTAAAACGCACATTAAATAAATGAGAAGAAAAAGGAGCTAAACAAGATCTGGTGTTCAAACACCCATTGTTTCATGATATCAGAATCCAGCAAAATGGAAACTAATACGGGACACAGTGATTTTGAAGATGCAGATTATGGTGGGGTTTTTTAAACCCTATGGTAGTGTGGCTTGGAATTGTTCAGCCAGCCTGCTCAGTACACAAGGCAATTCAATAACACCACTGATAAGAAATGTAGAGATAACGGCACCAAAGACACCACAGACGAATGTCACAAAAAAGAAAAGCAGTTTTTTTTATATGGGATCAGGCTTGTAAAGAAGTAAAAATGAAAGGTGGTCATTCCAAAGGGAAAAGAAAATGTTGTTAAGAAGTGACCCAGAGATGGATGAATGAATGAAGCGCCACTAGCTTTGCTATCAGTATTACTGATGAAGTGAAAGAAACTGAAAATGAAAACATGCAGTCAATAAAAGATAACCATTAGCTTTTATTGACTGCTTGTTTAGAGGTTTGAAACGAGATCAGCTTTTTGTGTATGGTCTATACAGTAGCATTGGTTTCTGTTACTGAGTAAATTAAAGATCCCAGACTGAGGGACTAGTTTTATGGATATTTATTATATTCAGTGTAACTATACTCCTTACCCATATAATGAATACAATAACTGCAGAATGTTTGTCTGAAAGCTATTTGATGCGATAGATGGTGAGTTGAGTGATCATATGAATTCTGGGCTGATTATTTCCTGTAAATGTTGCATCAGTAATTCATTTGTCTTATATCTGATATATTTGAAAGAATAATTAATAAAACAATGGCTTCGGGGAGATTAAAATAAGCCTATTAAGTACCCATTATTGTAGAAATGAAAACAACACACAGAGTTATATTAAGAAGTAGTCAGCGGTTGTCAGTTTATTTAAAAATGGGCCCCGTAAGGATATAAGTTGAATCACGGGTCCAGATGCATGTTAAGCGACAGCCTTTGCATGTGTAGTATGTTGTGTATCACTGTAATCTGATTATTTATGTAATCTACATAGTGGCTGTGGTTCAGGAGGTAGAGCAGGTCAGACACTAATCAGATCGGTGGTTTGATCCCTCCCTCCTCCAGTTGGTGTGTCAAAGTATTCGTAGGCAAAAAACTGAATTGTAAATTGCTCCTCAAAGGCACAATCAATGTGTGAATGTGAATATGATTAGCTAGTACTTTGCATGGCAGCCAGTGCCACCAGTGTATGAATGGGTGAATGTGATATGTAGCATGAAATCAAAGGTCAGAAGACTAGAGAGGCTACAGTCCATTTGGCTTTTACAATGATAAACCATCATTTCTGTGTGAAATTACTTTTTACATCAACCAAATGTTCTAAACACCCCTTACAACCTTCTAATAAGTAAGTAATAAGTAAGAAATCATTTGATTGAACAGCTGAATTCTGCAAGTCCCAGACAATGATTTCAGATTCCACTTTAACACTGCATAATAACACTGTCTACACTGTGTAATTAAACATGTATAATACCTGGCAGCAAACACACTGTTATCATACTGCCAGCAATCAATTCATGGTATTTAATTTACTTTCTTCACCTCAAGCATCCTTGAATATCCTTGAATAATGTTGAACTGTTTATTAATAGAGGAGAAAACTGCTTCCTGCTATACTAAACTTTGCTGTGAGTAATTGTGAATCACTGTTATAATGGAAACTTTTTGAGAGTTATGTTTGGCAGAGCAAAGGAAGGGTTCAAATTAAAAACGGCAAAAAGAAAAACTCTTGACTCTAAAAATGTGTTAGCACAGTGCTTCGCTCTGTTGTTGAATTATGTAGCCATGGTTGTATTAATTAAAAACATGAGTTTGTGTGCATGTGCCTTTGATTGTGTATGCGTATAGGCACACAGTTCATTTGTCATACTCTGCTGGTTTGTTATTCATCATAAACAACTTTTGTAAAGAAAGTCAAATGCTGCACAGGGAGCGTTTTTCTTCCTCTGTAGCATATTTATTAAATATCTGAATTAAAACAATGCTTTTCAGTGTAATGCACTTTTTTGTGTTGCGTGGACTCTGTTGTCTTGGGCTCCTGTAACAGCAAAGATCATTGGCAAGGTACAGCTGGATTTTTAAACCCGAACATGGACAGATTCAGGAGTGGGACCACAGGAGCATCGCAGCAGCCAAAGTCTGATTGTGTCCCTTTTCACTACACTATATTGGCTGAAGTTTGCACGGAAATCATAGTTTGGTTGATTTCACTTGCAAAATCTTCAATTTTTCCCAGCCTTTTGTGAAATGAAGCCATCAAGAGGGTAAAAATGGGAGAAGTCTGCCCCATAGGCATAGGAATGTCCTCCTGAATAAATAACATTGTTGTCTGGCAGCTGAATTTTGTGTTCGCATCACTTCCAATTAGTACAATTAGTTCTTACTATTTTGCCCCAAGTTGATCTGCTGTTAGTTAGGTTTTTTGTGCTCATTTCACATGTACATGTGCAGAAAATGAAGTGACTAATTTAATTACCTAGACTGTTGCAGCCTACCAAGAGTGTAATTTACAGTTTCATAATGAACCAAAAATATTTTCACACTTCAGATGGTACTTATTTTCATTTTCTGATAGCGCTACCTTGGTGCACCACTGAAAAAAGAGTAAAACAAACTGTGCCAAATAGGGGCTCACTGGTGGATCAGAAAGCTGTTATACCTGTGTGGACACTCACTCACTCATTTCAGCAGAGAAGAATAAAGAAAGAAACGATAGTTCACAAGAACAACATCCACAAAGTCAATACTTACTTACTTTATATCTTATTTTTAATAGTTGATATGTTGTTTATGAATAGTCAAATACAATATGCAATATAATGAATAGAGGGCAAATAAATCATGTGATTTGTGATTTGTATATTGGTCTATACTGCTTCCAGCAATGCGAGCTCCCTACAAATGCAGGACCAGGAACAAAATTGTATACAGGAGCTTTTTTTGATATAGATATGGCCTCTAAATTCTGCTCTTAAAATTCAGAGTGATGCATTTACCCTTAAAATTTATGACATTTTATTTTGGGGAGCGTGCAAATACATGACATCCATCACAGTCTCACTTTCCTGTGGGAAACACTGGTCTTAAACTCAAATTTTCTGATTTTTAAAAAAACTCCTAGATCCACTCCTGAACCTGTATACTGACAGGTTTTGCTGAAAGGATTTTTGGGTGGAATCTGTGATAAATCATTATTGATTTAAAAACTTTCAGGCATTAGAAAAGGTTTGA